>NW_006239263.1:450764-471681 GCF_000226075.1 Solanum tuberosum | reverse complement strand
CCCACCCACCCAAAAAAAAAAACACAAACAAACAAAGAGCTTTTTCACCATTCTTTAAGGTATGTGCTCCAGCTTTGCCACTCCTCTTTTCCTTCCAATCCTCAACTGGTGCTCCTCTTTTTCCTAGGCCATTGCTAGTCTCATCATCCTCTTCCTTTTCCTCCCACACTTGCTAGAACCAATTTGAATAGAAAACATATTGTGCATTCCTCTCTTTTCCCGAGTTCATTGCTAGTATCATCTATTCCTTTTTGCACCTTGCACCTCCAACCTATGTTGCTCGGACTCCTTAAAAATGCCTCCGGGTACATATTGGATCCTCAAAAGTACTACATTTTTAAAGGATTCAACATGGGTGCGGCAGTAATTTTGGAGAGTCCAAGCAACATATCCCCCAATAACTATGAGCACTACCTGGAATGCATGTCTTCAATTACCAATACGCTCTATTGAACAAGACAGGACACAAACTATGATCAAGCTTTTTTCAGTAAGTTATTTCTTCCTGCGCTGATTGATAACTAACTGAATCACTATAATCTACTGCAGTCAAACCACCTTTCTCAATATTCTGCGGTCTAACTATCAAAAGTCAAAGATAACCTTACTTAAGATGGCCTACATTTTAACATTATGACCACTTAGACCTGAGAAGTTTTGATTATTACTCTATCCCGGCAGAATATTCCTACTTTCCATGCAGCAACCAATGCAAACAACTTTGCTAATAGGCAAAATTAGTGTGCATTTGACTCGGTAAAGAAAACAAATATTTCAGGAACATAATTTTTTTTTTTGAACTGGTGACTTTAATATTCCAAGAACATTATTTGACATATGCACTCGGTGCAGGATGAGATATTCCAGAGCAAAAATTTAGAAAAAAGTTTAACTATCAAATTACCTCTCTGTGAACTCTTTGTAATTCTCCGAGAAGTCTTCCCCAAGCCTATCAGATGGCTGTCCAGTCACAATCTTGTAACCACATAAGCTATTGGTGGCATTTGGCGCCTATTCGACAACAAATAAGTGGTGAGAACTCACTGTGCAGATACACAATACGTATCCAAGAGAAAGACGTACCGTACCTTGTGAGCTAAATGGTGAAAAGTATACAGCAAACACTCAACATAAGTAAAGTTCATCTCTTCTCCCGCTTTTCGACGAGGCATATATTTCTAAAAGAGAATAAAAAGTTTCATAAGGAAAATGATTAACTGAAAAGGTTAATCTTTCAAATTCAAACTCAAAAGTTCACCTTGTTCATGGAACAATATAAGGTAGAGTTAATATATATATATATATATATATGGATCTAGGAAAAACATTTAGAATATATAGAAGTTAATCAACCCTACAATTTTCTGCATGTATAAAGATGCCTCTAACCAGAACTAAGGAAAACTAAATACTTGCCTTCAATAGTTGAACAACAGAGGGAAGGATCTGTCTCGAATCTTGAGGAATTGTATAGGGTGCGCTCTCTGCGAGGTTTTTGAGCAGGTCTACCTTCCGTTCTTCAGGAAGCTGATGACAAAGATAGGTTAGAACATTTGTTTGAACTACCAAAAGAACAAATTAATATCCACAACAGCAAAGAAAGATTGTTTTTTTTATATATATATTTTTTTTTTGACAAAGGTTTTTTTTATATTTTTTCTTTGACAAACTAGCTTCTTATTTGAAACTATACTAGATAAATATGTTTTAAACACTTAAATTATACCCAATGAGATAGCTACAGTTCATAGCAGATAAGGGAACCAAATAAGTATTATGCTACGCTACAAGGAATTCAGGTATTACCTTGTCAAATACTGGGAATATATGTTTATTCAAATAATTTAGAAATTTGCTATTTGAGGCACCCCTCTGCATGAAACATAGAAATCAGTTAGGTGTATTAAGCACTGAAAAAGTAATGAAGTACTTAAAAATAAGGACAAACCTCGAAAAATGGAATAGCCATAAACAAACAGGCTATCAATCTATTGATGTGGTCTCCGTCTGAAACCTGCAATTTTAAACAATTCAGATGAAGGAATTCTTCAGCTGCCTGCAGATTAACAAGCGCACAGATGGTACAGAAGTTCACCAGACAAGGAGTTTGGACTCACAGGGAAAGAAGACGGAGAACATAGAGCAGAAATCTAGTTCTTTCCGGACGGCATATGATTTCTATTGATACAGGTGATGTACGAATTACAAAGTACACCACATTTCGTATACTGATTTTAGTAATCCAAAAAAATTCAGAGGTTTCATTCATGTAGTGCTTTAAGTGCTACACGCCAAGAAAGCAGATCATAGTGAAACCTCTATGCTTAAAGTTTTCATGTATTAAGGTTTAGATCAGTTCTATTAAAAAGGGTTTCAAACAGATTTGTTCAGCTCCAATGCTTTTGGGAATTCGTACTAGTTTGGTTGATTTGATGTGTGAAATCTGGGACAGAAGTTACCCAATGTGTTGAGTTTATGGGTTTCAATCCAATGACAGATGTAAAAGTTTTCACCCTGGGATGAAATTGCTAATATGAAAACCAACTAAACTACAGTGAAAAGTTTTGATCATCCAACTGTTGGTTCTAAAGATGTGGATAATCAATACTTTCAGTAACTAAGGGAAATACATTAGTAGACAACAAACCAACCACCCCAGTGTGATGCTATTTGACTGCGAGAACAACAGGAAACCAGAAATTTCTACAACATTCTAAAATGAGATAGACACTTACATTGAATTGCGCATCTAAATCAGCTTGTCCTGAAATGATCTCAATCAGTTCTTGCACACGCTCTTGAGGAGCTTTATCTCCAAATATGCTCAAACTTCTCAAAAAATCCATGAACATCTTAAATTCACCTCCTGTCACATCTTGTAGGCTCTGCAATAGATGCAATTAATCTTCTCACATTCTCATTGAAGAGCGTTGAGAAAATACAGAATTTATTATCTAGGAATTTTTCCTCACTGGTATTACATGTATCTCCATATTCTAGGAGAGAACAATCAAATAGCATGTAGACTCTACAATATACCACAGGTACTGGCAGACAAACGAAGAAGCAAAGCTTCTGAAATGCAAGTCAAAATACTTAACAAATCACCTCATTAACTCCCTACAGGACAGAAGAACAGGAGTAAAATATCTAACTACCTTCTTTATCAGATCGGTAATGTGCCTCTCCATTTTTTCTGGAGGCTTGAGGAGCTCAGCTTTTAGAGGAAATACCTGCAGACAAAGTCATATAGCCAATTAGAATACATAAGACTTATAAATGGACATATTAACAGCTTCCACAGAGAATGTTGACCTTATTACCTTGTCTTTTATAAAAACTAAGGTCCTTTCACGGAGATTGTCATCCGACATCTGCTCATCAATAGTCTCAATGTGTTTAAAAAGAGCTGTCAATGAAGCTACAGGAACAGAAAGAAAGTCACATTGCCTTAATAACAGAGCAGCAATTCTATCAGAAAAAATTGTCCCAGTTAAAGCATCAAGAAAAAATGACGGAAAATGAATTAGCAGAAAGCAAAGCAATGAGTGATTGAAAGTTTTCATAGTGACCACGCTAGTTCTACTGCAGAGCATCCTTTCTTGGATTGCTTATCTATTAACCTTGCAAACCCTTCAGGCATTCTTCTCCCTTCTAAGCCTCTGTCCTCCTCTCTTTCTCCCTCTACCCCATCAATGTGTACAATAACAACAAAAAACCCAGTGTATGCCCAAAATCGGGGTCCAGGAAGCGTAGAGTGTACACAGAGCTTACCTCTACCTCGAGGAGGTAGAGAGACTGTTTCCGGAAGACCCTCGGCTCGAAAATAAACTATGAAAATATTGTTGGATATTCTCCAGCTAAAAGCCAGAATATGGGTCTTATGGGAGGTTTAAGAAAACATGTACCAATTACCAAAATCACATTTTATATTAGTAGTATTATTTCATTTTCTACTATCTTTAAATGCAGCAACAAATCGTATCAGTATATCAGAAAGGACATACGAACGTACTACTCCTGTAGTTCATCAATGCTCACTGCTATGTGGTCCTCAAAACCCTATTATAAAGTATTTTGTCGATAAATTAAAGATTTCAAGTTCGAGCTTAAAATAAGAGAACATTTTATTAGAAACGTCACCTCAAAATAGGTCCTACAATACATAATCTTAAATTTAATTGGGACTGATCCCCGAGCGGAAAAAAAGAACTTGGATAATACTCCTACTTTTCAAGCAGGAAAGGATCTCACACTTCTGACTATATGCTGCTCTAACCTCTCTTCAATCTCAGACTTCAAGATTGCATAATGCACTATGGGTTGAATACCATGCAACCTTATGAAGAAGAAGTGTGTACGTAATATATGTATATAAGATTCTTTTTGGCTTGATTGTGGTTATTTTCTTCCTTTACTTAGGGTTTTCTTCTTTCTTCTTCAGAATAAAAGAAACAGCAGTTCGAAAAATTTGCACCCAAGATCCAAAAAATTTCATGAAGATATAGGTTACAGACTCCAAAAAATTGATATGAGAAGCATCCTATACCACTTTTTGACTAATTAAGGACACACCACGGGAATCGGAATTAGAGTTGTAAAAATAGGCTACATATTAATTCTCATCTAAGCACTATTACAACTGCTCACACAAACATATCATGCCTTGCCTTTTAAATTCATAAAAGATGATTTCTTACTTTTCTCGTTTTTTCCCCTCTTTTGATGAAGTGGATTTCATAGATTGTATATTAATCCAGATAATTTTGGGGATAAGATGATGCTAAATTCAAGCAAAACAACTTGCATAGTACCCTAGGGCGTTGTCAGAAGCTTGTTTGAAGCGAGCTTATACCCTGAAGTTAGGTGCAGCATAGGAAGAGTGCTTCGCCTCACCTAGACAATGGTTTATCATTTACTTTAGGCACCAAGCTGCTAAGGCATACGTCTCATTACCAATGGCAATGTTCGGAAGAAGGCAGAACTACATATCAACTATTTCACCTAATTATACTTTTTTCAATTCTTTTGTCCAAATAATTATAGTGTGTTCATGTAAAGGGGGTTTTCAGTACTACTACCTAAGTACTGGTCTATAATACAAAGCTGTTACCTATTCAAAAAAAAATTATTGTGTGTTCATTGTTAATACTTACTATTCCTTTATTAGGGTAGACCTGTTGTATTCCTTCAAAATATAGAAGGAAAATGTCTTCTCAGTTTGTACAATTTTTGGTACCTCGGTAAGTGTTATTAATTATCTTCACTTTCTTATAAAAAAAGTTGTTATGATTTACATGTTATTTTGGTGTACTCATCATTTGCGCTTTCTATATTAAAGCAATAAAGCCTGCGCTTTATGCTTAAAACTCCATTAGAATTTAATACTTTTTTTAGTTTTCATGTTGGTACCCTTCGCATTCGGAAAGGATCTTGAACCCATCTGCTTTTACAAATGATCCCCAGCTAGAGAAAGTGTCATAGTTTCTAGAATAAGGTAATGATATTATTGGTGTTGCAGGGAAGCCCCGATATACAAGTGAATACAAGAAAATGGTCGCAAAAGGGCACCAATCATCTAGACTTACAGGGACCTCGTGGGTGCACCAATATTGACTCAAAACCAAAGATAAGGCCCTCTGTTATGGATCTTTAGGGAAGGATCGATTCACATGGAAGAGAGAACTACAATCTCTTCAACTCTTTAAAAGGGAGACTGAAACCTTAGAGTTCAATGAAAGAGAGAACTCTGATCTCTTGCTTTTTGCTGAAATATGACTAAGTGATTTATTCATCAAAAATCCCTTTAAATAGGAGTCTTACTACATCAATAGGAAGTCTAATTCTTATGTTAGTAGGAAACCTAAATCCTATTCCAAATGAATGACTATAGCTTAACATAATCCTTATGAAGCTATGAAAAAATAAATCATATTCTAGAATAATAAAGACAACTACTAAAATATAATTAACCAATAAATAAATCTACTTTAAAATATAATTAAATACTTAATTAATTTACTTCCCCGCATCCACAACACCCTCTGGCCATCATATCAAAAGTCTATCAAAGGAGGGGACGGGGGGAAGACAAATCATCTATACAAATTCATTTCTGGTCCTTTCTTAATAATGGTAAGGTAAAAATTCATTCTCTAGTCCTTCAAATGCTCTTTATTCCTTTCAACCCAAAGTACCCACATAACTACATCTCATGCGGACATCTTCTTCCACCTTTTGAAAGCACAAATGTGCACTACGTCCTTCAGCAGTGTAATGTTAAAGTATAAATATTTCTGTAGCCAACATATCCACCTAGCTAACACTTAAGCTCTTATTTAAGCTAATTATAAATTTGGACAAGAACATATTTCCTAGAAGGATTTAATCAATAAAATTCCTATGTCAGATAAGTGTAATACAAAGATGCATTTTAATATGGCATACCAATGGCTGCAAAAACCTGGAACTAGTAGCTTAATCAAGGTATATAAGAAGCTAGAACAATGGTAAACAGTTGCCCAGGTATTGACCGGAAGAGCATGCTTGTTAATGCCTAATGGTGCATCAAATGCAACATATAATGTGCACTGCAGCAATAAATTTGCTGATTTATCCAATGTAGCCAATGAAACGCTGATAAGTGACTCACAAGGGATGAGTTGCTTTTCTTCTTCTATTGTTTTGGGCAATCTCACTTCTCACCTCATGAGCCAGCTTTTGGGGTTGATTCGGCTCAAGGTTCAATTTCTTCACATAGTATCAGCGCCAGATCCATCCTTATTATTGGTTCAGGCAATGTTGCGCCCCCATGTTATCATCACCATGCTCCAAATGTCAAAACCTGGGCTTGCAGGGGTGTTAAGTGTCTTACAGTGGTTGAGGGATAGGATGTTTGTCTCCTTATACGATCTTAACAATCCTCACCTCATAAGATAGCTTATAGTATTAAGCTGGGCCCAAGGTCCATTTTCTTCACACAACAAATGCTGAAGGTTATAACATTTTACAGAGGAAGTTGAAGACAATACACCTACCAAGGCACTATATAAGAAACACTGGAAGTCTGAAACAGTGGTACCAAACAAAACATCCATTGTTTTCGTAGACCAGGCTTTAATGTATCTATTGTTCTACCTTTTTGCTAAGAGAGTGGTACCAGGAAACATGAAATAGCATCCAGCAGAAGAAAGAAAGCACAGTTTGATAAGTTCAGCAATTTAATTTCTTAACTCAATTTAAGATGAATTTAGTTACAGAAAAAACCTATGTGCATTGGTTTCAATGTCAGTGGGACAGAATCAACATACCTTCTACGTCTTGCCTTAACAAGGACAAAAGGGCTTTGTTTACTGCATCACGTTCCACATTTTCCTCTGGAAGAATAGAAAGATAGAGAAGTCAGGATCACATATCTTTCCTCATAATAAACATTTCTTGATGGAAAGACTAAGAGATTTCTATACCAGCAGTCAGGAGTTGAACAAGTATGTCAACAATTTTCGAAAGATGCTCGGGTGTGTCTTTGCAAAAAAGAGGAAGTCCACGAATGGCTTGCACTCGAACCTGCAAACGGTAATTGGTCAAACAAAGCTCAAAGGTCCCATCAAGAAACATCAATGTTACAAACTTCTAGTCTCATTTATGCCATAAGTACTGTTAAGAGAAGTCCTTTCTTTTTTATCTGTAAGCTGTGAAGAGAAACTTAAATCATGCAGTCGAAATGTTTATAGGAACTCCATTACAAATAAGATATTTAAACATGTTAAAAAGCAGTAAAGCAAGACAGAAAGAAAAAACGAATAGAAACTGAAGAAAGTTGAGACCTAGAAAGAAAATAATAATTACAAATGAAACCGAAGTCTTGTACGTAATCAAGAAACAGAGAAATTCCCGAATGTAAAATAGGTAACAGACGGAATAAGGTCAATCTCATCACAACCTTTTCGTCATTACCTACCTATTTTCTAACCTAAAAATGACATCGATTAAGATCAAGGAATACAGGGTTTCCATTTATTTTATTACGGTGGTGTTCGGGCTTAGCTTACGCTTACCTCAATTATGTACCTGGTGAAAGAGTACTGGTCTTTCCTCTCTCTTTATGTTTGTATTGAACTTTTACGGGCCAAATTTTCTTAACTTATGTACCTTATCTTTCCACTTAAGCACAAAAATTAAGACAACGGGGATAGAACACAACAATAAACTTGCAGTATAAATATACACGTAGGATGGCTTTGAAAAAGCAATTATCACAATGTCATGATTTCATTTTTTTCCCTACTACTTTTCATATTCTCGAGCCTGCAAACAACTATTTTCATTTCTAAAGTTCAATCATGAATTGACACTCCCAAATCCTAACATACAGCAAAAAATTCAGTTCCCAAATCATGAGATTCATTACCTCAATTTTATGAAGCAATTGAATCGCTGCTTGTCGACAAAAAATAAGAAATAGAACGCTTACTGAAATGGCCAACTAAAAAAGAAAGAATTTTTTTTACATTTAAGCGCAATTCAATTAACTCTACTTGATGTTGATATGGATAGTGAAAGTGCCTCCTAGAGTAGCTTGTCTCGGTTGGGCTGCAGTTAATGAGGCTCGTGTTTCTCAGGAGAACTTGATGCATAAGTGTAACTCATTATATAATATATGCTACATGTATGGAGCAGAACCTGACTCAGTCAGCCACCTTTTTATGCATTGTCCGGTAGCCTGACAGCTTTGAAGATATGGAAAGAGAGAAAACAATAGATGCTTTAAAGAAAGAAGGATGACAAATTTGACAATTCAGCAACTAAAAAGGCTTGTCTTCATCTTTTGTATTGTTGGAATAAAATTGATATGAAATGTTAGATTTTTTGAGCTCCCTGCATAGCTAAACGGATGCTTTTTGTGTATATATTCTGGTAATATGAACTATCTTAGTGCTTGTAGTACTAAAATACCTTAGATTTTCTAAATTAAAAAATCTACTTGAACCAAAGTAAAGGAAATAACTTTTTTCTTCATCCACCTCCAGCAATATGAATACTTTCTTAAGTCAGTCCTAGTTGCTATTTGCTACCTAAGCTAGTCCCTCGCAACTTTGGCATCAAGAACAAATAAAGAATAGACAAACCAACTACACATAATCTCAGTTAAAAACTGCAAGACAATTCACATCTATTGCACCATTCTTGTGTCTCAGTAGTATTTGACATGTCATATGATAATGCCTAAAAGTTACATTATTTGGAGAAAAACTCACTAAGGAATAACAACAAAGCGACCTTATCATAATTTATTAATCATAAGAAAAAGAAACAAGCTGATTAATTTGAAATGAAATAGAGAATATTAGCATGAGACCAGGATGACAGACACAAATGGAGAAAGGTCTAAATTGATATTAAAAGGAATTATTTTTAAAAAGGCAAATACAAAAGACTGACCCCAAGCTCCTCAGCTTCACAGAAATCCAGCTGAGCATCTACAGCACGGACTGATAAACTAGGAAAATACTTGAAGAATCTGGGGATTAGCTGAGCTGCTAATTGCATAGCTTTAACACTGCTGCTCTTCGCTGCCTTAATTATATTCTCATAGTCCTCCACATTCTACACCAAATAATTGCACAGTTCAATCAAAATTAGCAGAAATTATTCTGAAAAAAAAATGTATAAACTTGATTCTATCCACTGCAGTTCAACAAACTAAGCTTAAACTACTCAAAAACACATAAATTTGATTGAATACGCCAAATGCTTCTCTTCGCAGCCTTAATTTATTCTCATAGTCCTCCACATTATACACCAAATAATTCCACAGTCCACCCAAACTTATCTGAAACTATTCAAAAAATATATATAAACTTGATACAGTACACCACAGTTCAATCAAATTTAGCTGAAACTACTCGAAAAAATATACAACCTTGACTCAATATACCACATGCTGTTCTTCACTGCGTCAATTACATTCTCACAATCATCCACATTATACACCAAATAATACCACAGATCAATCAAACTTAGCTGAAACTATCCAAAAATAATAAAGAAATTTGACTCAATACACCATAGTTCAATTAAACTAAAACTATTCGAAAAAAATATTTAAAACAATTGACTCAGTACACCACAGTTTCAATCAAACTAAACTTGACTGAATACACCACAGTTCACTCAAACTTAGCTGAAACTTCTCAAAAAAAATAATTACAAATTTCATTCAATACACCGCTGTTCAATCAAACTAAACTGAAACTACTACACATAAATTTGACTCAATAAACCACAATTCAATAAAAATTATCTCAATTCCGAAAAAAAAATGCAGATTCAATTCAAATTCGAACCCTAGAACGGGAAACTGAAAAGGTAAATTGAGTTTTTACGTACCTGAGACTTGTCTTTAGCTTCGTTGAGGCGTTCGCCGTACTCGTAAAGCTTCTCGATAATGGCCTCGTCCGATGACTCCGCCATTGCTAAGCTTGTAAGTTTAAGCAGTAGAGACAGTAGAAGTGAAGGGAAATGAGACTTGGGCTGACAAACGGGTTTCAGATTAGTGAGAAAAGAAACGGATATATACACACGAGGAAAAAAAGGGCCAAACAGGGAACAATGTTTATTTTTATTAAGATTAAAAACGTATGAATTATTAAAAATATGTGTTAATGTTTTAGATATTGAATACAAATATATCTAAATAGTAACATATTGTATTAAGATCTAAATATTAAATAATCAAGATTGAGGATGGTGTTGGATAATGGATACTAATGGATACTAATGGTTGTTGTTTGTTAACAGTTGGATGATAGTGATATCTAATGGGGGTGGCGAATGATGATGATGCTTGACTATATATAGTTGTTATTGATGATGGCGGTGATTGATGGTTGGTAGTGATGATTGTAATTAATGGCTAGCGATGGTGACGATTAATTATAATGATTGACAATAATAGTGATTGAAGATGGTGATAGTTGATGATGATGGACGGCGACCAGAGACAAACACAAGATTTGAAGATAAAGTAGCTCCTTGTCTAGGCTCGAACTCGCAGTGATGCGAGATATACGATCATAGCTTCAACTAGTAGTGTACCCAAATGAGATCTAATTATGAGAGTGCATAATTAAATATCTCATGCTTTCTTAGATTATCTATACATATATATACAAAAATAAAATAAAATTACCAAATGCACGTACATCCTCACGCCACCAGGTGGGTCTGCCTCTGGCGGCGATACACTAGTTGATAATGATGAGGAATTGTAGCGATGATTGGTGAATGAATGTAGAAATCTTTGAATAATATAATTGTTGCTATATTATATTTAGCAGTTATAATATAATATGTATTTATAACTAACACTTTATATAAACGTTGCTAAAGGCTTTATTAGCGACTTAGATGCAATAATATCAACTCAATTGACGTTAAATGTTTTTGTGATAATAAATATTGTCAATATATATATATATATATGTTATAGTGTTTACATCATTAGTGTATTACTTTTTACGCTATCAAGTCACTTAAAAAAATAAAAAAATGACCAAATTCATCGGTGGCCCTCTAAAGTTGGCAACAAATTTCACTTAGACACCTCAACTAAGCGATGTTCATTTTAGACACCTCATGTAGTGTCCCGTTATATTATTTTGACACTTTTTTTTACAATAAACAAAAAACTGAAGAAGAGTGTAATACACTCGTTGATGACATATGCAAACAACCAACTAAATGATAACCTGTGTTATTTTCAGTTAAAAATTATTTTAAAATCTATTTAGTAAATAAAATAAAATTATTATTCTAAAAAAAATCTCTTTTTTCATTACACTCAAAATCTCTTTTGTGCATTTTTAAAAAAATGTTCTTTTCTTTTACTATTTTTCATATTTATTCTTTCTTCTTTCTTTTTAGTGTTGTTTTTTGGGAAGAAAAGAGGGAGAGGAAGAAAGAAAGAGAGAATTAATATGAAATATGGGTGTTAGTATCCATTTTCCAGGCAAAAAAGTGGAGGGAGGTGATGGTAGATTTAGAAAAGTAATACAATGAAGAAGAAGAAGAAAATGACTTAAAAACAAATTTGAATAAAAATTCGACCTCCATTGAAGGAGTTTAAGCTTGAAAAAATGGTGGGAAGTGGTGGCTTGAAAAATGGAGAAGAAGAAGAGAAAACAAAATAAGAAATGGCTAATTTAACCTTTCATGCGCTATTGTTGAGTGTATCACACTCACTTTGACATGTCAGCAAAAAGTGTCAAAATGACACAACAGGACCCTATATGAGGTATCTAAAATGAACATCACCTAATTGAGGTGTCTAAGTTAAACTTGGAGCCAACTTTAGGGGGTCACCGATGGGTTTGGCCTAAAAAATTACTCCCTCCGTTTCACAATCAAATTATTTAAGATTTGATTTTGAACTAATCATGGATGTGATTATATTTTTATTACTCCCTCCGTTTCACAAAGAATGACCTGGTTTGACTTGGCACGGAGTTTAAGTAAATAAAGAAGACTTTTGAATCTTGTGATCCTAAATTAAAGTTATGTCAAATGTACAAAATTGCCCTTAATCTTGTGGTCTTAAACATGTCACGTGGAAAACAAAAAGTAAAATGTTACCAAAAAAGGAAAGAGGTCATTCTTTTTTAAACTGACTAAAAAGGAAAGGAGGTCATTCTTTGTGAAACGGAGGGAGTACTTAAATACATTACTTAAGATATCATAATCTCTAAAAATTTTACCATTTAAAAAAAAATACAAAAATCACCTCTTGGATACATCCCTATACTGGTATACCCTCTCGGGTACATTCCTATACCCTCTCAGATACATCTCTCCCATTAAATAATGTATCATTTGCAATGTATCGAACAACTAAAGAATGTATCCGAAAGCAATGAAAAATCTAAAATTATTGCAATTGAGGAAACTTTCGGAAGAAGATGTAATTAACCCCTGATGTATGAGATTTCTATAGTTTTTCCTAAAAAAAATACAAATAAACCTTTTTTTTAATGTGAAACTTCTTTATTATGCTTAAAAATAAGATAAATAACATGCTACAACAATTAAAAATAACCTCATAATATAAAAGTTTATCTTATACTGAAATTACATATAACTTAAAACTATTTGGTGATGGAGTCAATAGTTGGCTGAAATGTTTGAGAAATAAGATAATATGTCTTCTCAGTTGGATGAATTGAATCCCAAAAAACATACTTTGATGCATTTTTGCAGACATATGAACTTGGGTTGCACAAAAATGCACCTTCCAATAAACCAGTTCCACAGCAGC
Source organism: Solanum tuberosum (assembly GCF_000226075.1). Classification (NCBI taxonomy): domain Eukaryota; kingdom Viridiplantae; phylum Streptophyta; class Magnoliopsida; order Solanales; family Solanaceae; genus Solanum; species Solanum tuberosum. The sequence goes on along the minus strand of NW_006239263.1, from coordinate 458,369 downwards.
CATAGTTAGCCTTTTCAAAATCTATCATAAAAAAAAAATAAAAAAATTTAAAGTACTTATAGAGCTGAGAGTCTATCGAAAACAGTCTTTCAAGATCCCAAGATAGGCACAGTCGATCACTTCATACCTCACTTATGAAATTATATTGAGTATATATGTTATTGTTGTAATTAAAAATATTTATATTGTAATGGACAAAGCGTTAACATCAAATTATATTAACTTACTACAAATTATTAATGATAAAACTAAAATAAGATTGTGTATTAATTAATAATGATTTAGTGATTATAATGCATGAATGAACACACACATGTTAGTTGTTATGTATTCATTATTAGATTTGGGAAAATAAGTTTTAAGTTTCCATATCAAAATTAGAATTATTCAAAAGGAATCACCACACGCTGGTAAGTTAAGTTATTGTCGCGCGCTTGATCAGAAAGTCACAGGTTCATAAGGTGTTAAGGGTAAGACTACCTACAGAAAATCAGTCTATGACCCGACTCTTCTCGTATTCCACACATAAGAATTAGACTATACTCACCATATTTGTGGCCTACAATCATGTCCATCAATGGTCCATAGATATCTAAATAAGCAAATCTTGAGCCCAAATTTGCAAACTTAATTTGCATGTCATTTAACTTGTTTTGGAGCTTGGAATTGTAGTCTCTAGCAATGGAAGAGTAGAATTCAATGCAATTTCTCTTTGAAAATGCATTATCAGAGTGAAGGGTGATGACAATTGGTAAACAACCCATTGGTGGTAGACCTACCATGCCAATTCTCCTAGCCCCTTGATCCACCAATTTCTACACAAAATTAAGCCAAAGAAAAGAAAAATCATTGACACTCTTTATGGAACAAATTAATAAAAATATAATGCTCTAACATAAAAGACTTTTGAAATTTATACTCTGAAATAAGTCTCATTTTGTGTGGCTATAAATTATCTCATTAAAGATAAAATGAGATATTTTTTGTTGTTAAATACTTATTAATATAGAATAGAATTGAAATGTGATATTATTTTCCAAACATGCTAAAAAAAATGTATCACATAAATTGGGATAAATTAAGTAATGAATTGTGTAACACAACAAACTAAGACCCTGTATTTATTTGAAATAGTGGTAGTTTAAAAAAATCACAAATATAATGAAGTTTGAGATTTTATAGCAAATACGTACACTAATTATTCATGTGGATATATACACACACTTAGACAGAGATATTGCATATGTGCGGATACATGTACACTTATTAATCATGTGATATAATGTAATTCACTATTGTTACATGCGCGGATACAATGTATTTCGCTATAGAGATATTATATACACATGATACACTTATTTATGCACGCAAATACAATATATTTTACTATTATTATGCACACAATGACAATATATTTCACAACGTTTTAAAATCAAAATGTTGCTACGTTTCTTAATCAAGCAAATAAAATTCTCGTAATTAGGAGCAAATTAAGTTCTCTTTTTTATACTAACAAGTAAGATTGACCTCCAATAATAATATTAGACAACTTCCTATATCAAGTCTGATATGATAACCTGGAAGACAACATAAGAACTTACTATCGACAATCAAATCACACCAATCGTATGAAATACTTTAAAATTATATATTATCAGTGTATATAACTTAATCTTTTTCCGTATTCATAAGAGAAAATTCTTGAAGTTGGTAACCAACCTGGAGGAAGAATTGAACATGTTGTAACAAGAAGTCAGTGTAGGTTGAGAGTGTGTAGCTTTTACTACGAATTGGAAGTGTGTTATAATTGACAACAAAGTCATTTGTGCCTGCACTAATAATGAACAATGATTCTTTTATCAAATTTTGTGTTTGCTCTTTCCCAATAGCTGCCTCCATTTTCTCTTGATACTCCTTGAAATATTCTATTTGCTTTGATAATGAGATCACAGTCTGTATTTATTTCCACAAAAAAGAAAAAATCGTAAAAAAATTATATAATCTAGATAAATACTATATAATGTAAGGGATGAAGGTAGGGGTTGTGGGATTTGTTGGTGTGTCAGTGAGTGAAAATGACACAATCAATATGTAATGTCAGTTGTGAAATTTGTTTTTTTAATAACTTCTTTAATATTTCCCTAGAAACGATGTTTTTCAAAAAAATTGACCAACGAAATATGAAAAAAAATATGTTTTCTACACATCCTCAAAATTTATGGTGAGGGTTCGTATCTCACTATATTTCCATCCCATAAAGAGAAATGATGAAAGAGATTAATGAGAATCAGATGAATATTAGATGGTGGAGTAGTAAGTAGTCCTTCAAACTTAATTAACCAAGAGGTCTCGGGTTCGAGTCTCCTTGTGTACGGAGTTGCCTTTATTAGGGAGCATTTTAATTACCCCAATGTGGAACTTTTCGGCATAAATCCAGATTTAGTCAGACTGTAATGTGGATACCAAACACCGGGTGGGAAACCCAAGAGGTCTTGGATTCGAGTCGCCTTTATTAGGGAGCGCTTAACCCCCAATGTGGGACTTCCCGGCGTAAATCCGAATTTAGTCAAACTCCAATATGGGTACCAAACACCAGGTAGGAAGCCCAAGTGGTCTCGGGTTCGAGTCCCCTTGGGTATGGAGTCGCCTTTATTAGGGAGCGTTTTACCCCAATGTGGGACTTTCCGGCGTAAATCCGAATTCACTCGGACTCCAATGTGGATACCAAACACCGGGTGGGAAATCAAGAGGTCTCGGGTTCGAGTCCCCTTGGGTATGGAGTCGCCTTTATTAGGGAGCGTTTTACCCCAATGTGGGACTTTCCGGCGTAAATCCGAATTCACTCGGACTCCAATGTGGATACCAAACACCGGGTGGGAAATCAAGAGGTCTCGGGTTCGAGTCCCCTTGGGTATGGAGTCACCTTTATTAGGGAGCGCTTTACCCCCAGTATGGGATTTCCCACGTGAATCTGGATTTAATCGAACTCCAATGTAGGTACCAAACATCAGGTGAGAAACAAAAAAACAGATGAGTGTTAGATAAAATACACTGATTTTTGGTGTAAGGGGATCAAATCCAGTTCCAGCAGATGCAAAACTAACTCCAGTCTTGAGCTCTTCAATACTTAAACTTTGATCCAAATATGGAGGCACATATTCTTTAACACCAACATACCTAGCTGCATTAATCAAACACAAATTTCAAGCACAATGTAGCTGCATATATATAGAGAGAGAGAAGTGGATCTAAGACGAGTTTTATTGTTAGGTTTTACATTTAACTCATTGCTTTCAGTTTAATTTAGTGGCAGAATCAAGATTTTCATTAAGATGATACAGAGTGTCAAGTGCTTCTATGTATAGTATGTATATATCAAAAATATGTTTGTCCCAAGATCTATACATATAACTAGATGATACTTTTTCTGAATCCACCGACTCTAGATCCTGTATTTAAAATGTAAGTATTTTGCATTGATTAATTAGTGTCTACAAACTATAACAACATATTTAGTGTAATTTCACAAGCGAGATCTGAAGATGATAGAGATTATTTTCAAGGATCGAAAAGAAAAAAAAGAATTGATTACCAATGAAATCATTAGCAAGCATTCCATTAGTAAACCTTCCAGTTGGAACATGGTTTAGAAAATCTTTTCCATAAGGTGAGAAATTACTCTTGAAAGGAGTTGATATATAATTATTATTTCCAGGATCAGCTGTTGAATCTCCAAAAATAAAAATGGCAGAAACTAAACTATTCTTCTTAGATTGAGCTTGAATTAATATTGGAGCTTCCAACATGAAGAAAATTAACATAAGAATAATAAAAGAATATAAAAAACTCATATTAATAATTAGTGATTTGATCAAGAAAATGTTGGAAAGTTTAAAGCTTCAATCTTTCGGCTTTTGGTGACTTTATTATAGCAAGGAGTTATATATATATATATATATATATATTGCATGACATTATAAAAATGATTTTAGAGGCAACCAATTAACACCAATAACTTAATAGCCGCTAAATATATTCTTTTTTAGAGGTAATTAATACTCTTTGTAAACGTTTCTAGAGTCTATATCGACACTGGAACCAATGATAATTAATTAATGCAGATACAGACTTTAACATTCTTTATTAATATGATATTTATTACCGCTAAAAATTATTTTTGTTGCGATGGTCAATGTTGCTTTTGTTCTTGTAATTGTTTGATAGACCAAACACTTCCAATGTTGTTTAAAGTTTTCTCAACCACCATGGCACCATCCCTAATTAATTAATTTCCTAGAGTTTGGTATAAGTGTCAATGCAATTATTATTAACTTGTCTCATAATTTATACTCGTTTTGATCACCAAACGGCTATTTATGAATGTGCATGCTTCATAAATATATATAAAAAATAAGTGTAACCTAATAACGTGCGTTCGAATTTTTTGTATAGGAGTTTTTAGTCAACTTTCTATGAACCTTAATTTGACACATATACATTCATACACCCACACAATCGTATTTATTAAATTAATTATAATAATTCAATCTCACTAAGTATGTTGTTATTGTTATAAGTATAATAATTCAATCTCTCATTTGAATTTTTCATGTTTCAAAATGAGCCAATTTGCCAAACGCAGATATTTGTACATATTTGTGCGATTGCGTGAGGAAAATGTGCATCGCAATAGCGTTATAGGTGTGAGACATGAAAATCATCGCGATTATGCTAACTTGAGAACTTTTCATATGTTGTAGTAAAGTTGTCCTTTCATGTCACCATGCATATTTGGATTTTCATATAATACATGATCGATAATAGACTTGATTTCATAGATGATCATTTAATTTTTATTTTATCACACCAAAATTATTAAATTATTTTTTATACAAAGTATTATTATTAGTTCTTGATAATGGAATCAATAGTTGGAAAAAGTGCTTTGGAAATAAGATAATATGCCTTCTCAGTTGGATGGACTGAATCCCACCAATAATACTTTGATGCATTTGGGCAAATATTTGACATGTGGTTGCATGTAAGTCCAAATTCAATTAAGCCAGTTCCACTGCAGCCAATGTTAACAAATTCAAAACCTATAAAGAAAAAACAAAAAGAATAAAAATTTATATTAGTTTTAATAAATAAAGGAAAAAAACTATATAATTAGTTATACTTCACTCTCATATATACTATTATTACTTATACTTCTATAATATTGTGCATCTTACCACTAATTAAGAGTTTTCTACCATATCTTTTTGTTATCAGATACACAAAAATAGGGAGAGAGGCTAGCGAGTTGGAGAGGGAGGCAAGTGAGATTCGTTTTGTATCTCCATACATGTGAATTACACTAAATACATGTATCTGTATGTATCTGGTGTGATTCACATATGTATATGAGATACCATAGTCCATATACATAGGAGAGTAGCGAGAGGGATAGGAGAGAGGAGAGGGAGGCGATCGAGATTTGTCATGTATCTCAAATACATGCAAATCCATTTAGATACTATGTATATATATATTGTGTTTAGTAAGTAAATGAAAAGTATTATTCTAAACATATTTATATACAGAGAACATGATATGTTGAAGGACTTCACATACATCATTAAGAATAATTTTAAAAAATTGTCCCTTATGTTTTGGGTAAGTTCACAATGGTCCCCTAAAGTTCTTAAACAACTCTAAACATCCTTTAATTTTGTCAAAATTGAATATTTTTCTCTTTTTAAATATTTATGGCGAGAAGGCACGAATTTTGACGTGAAGAACCGCTTAACAAACTCCAAAGCATTAATTGACTATAATAATGATTTTTCAAATATAAACAGAAATTTTATAGCAAAATTAGCCCGCGACAACACTAGTTATTAGAGAAAATGGCTACACTTCCAACATGTGAGCTTATGTTTTCTTGTCAACGTTTCCATTATGTATAAGGAGGTAGTTAAACACTCGTCTAGTTTAGCTGCTAAAGAAAATTGTCCTGTCAAGTTTAGGAGGATTCTATGTGTTTTCTCTTAAATATTTGACAAAAATAGAAAATACTTATTTTTGACCAAACTTAAAGGACCAAGATGTTATTAAAATATGAATCATTTTGAACTAACCTAACTGATCATTACTATCACTTTGAAATGACCTAAGGGGTCATTATTATCATTTTATCTACCATCATTTTTAAGCAATCTGATTGCATAAACACTTCTAACAGTCATATAAAACTTAAAACTCTTTGAAAATATAGAATACGAATCACAATTACGTACTCACCGTATAATTTCTTGTATTGAATTATGTCCATAAAAGGTTTATAGGTTTCCAAATAAACAATTCTAGAACCCAAATTTGCAAAGCTATTTTGCATGCCATTTAACTTGTTTTGGAGCTTGGGATTGTAGTCTCTAGCAATGGAAGAGAAGGAATCAATGCAATCTCTCTTTGAAAATGTATCATTTGAGTTAAGTGTATGTGATGACACTTGGTAAACAACCCAATGGTGGTAGACCTGCCATTGCAATTTTCCTAGCTCCTTGATCTAATAATTCCTGCATAAAATTAAGTTCAAATAATTAATTAAAGTTAGATTAAAAAAAAAGAAGACTTGTAGGATATTAGTAGTTGAATTGGTCCAACCAAAAAAGACATTGGGTCATTATTATTTGGATCGAGCTAGACTACTTATATATAACTATTTATTTTATCACACTACTTATTATAACGGTGCATTTTCACCATCAATTGAAGATAAATAAGTCTTACGAATGTGGTGGAATCAAAATTTTCCTCAATATTTCATAGGTAAATCACCAACAAAGAATTTCAACTAGATTTATAATGTATGAATCCTTGAAAAGATCTGTCAAATTTGATCTTGGACCTAATTCACACCTTAAAAATTAGCTTAAAGAGAGAAAGATTGTTTAAGCTTTAGAAGTACTCCAAGATTCATCAGATTCGATGTGGGATATTCCATTCATCACCCCAACCCCATTTACGCCTGGATCCAGACATTCTTTATCTGAATTTTCACTATCCGATCCAGTGTGTGCATATTTATAGATCGGGGTATTTCCACACCCCCGCAATTGTCCGATTTCTTGGGCCTGACTATAGTATAAAACCATGTCAGATTCAATCTCAATCAGCTTAACTCACACCTAAAAGCTAACTCAAAAAGAGAATAATTAAAAATTATCTAGATCATATAAAGAGTCGTGGGATATCGTCCTGATCCAATAAGGGATCATTCCATTCATTATCATAACTTTTCTATTTAAACCCAACTCATAATTTTTTTTATGAGTACTTACTATAACGTTCCATTTAATTAATTAATTAAACTAAGTATATAATATGAAAATTTTATATTGTCAACATATACAACTTAAGTTAGTCAGACAAACCTTTAGGAAGTTGTGAACATGTTGTAACAAGAAGTCAATGTAGGCTGAGACTCTGTAGTTTTGACTACGAAATGGATATAACTTGTAATTTGCAATAAAGTCATTTGAGCCTATACTAATAATGAACAATGCTTCTTTTATCAATTTTTTTGTTTGCTCTTTCCCAATAGCTGCCTCCATTTTCTCT
>NW_006239263.1:446631-450664 GCF_000226075.1 Solanum tuberosum | reverse complement strand
AGTCATTGTTGAGAATACAAATTTATAATATAGAACAAATCTTGAACCAAAAAAAAGGAAAAAATATATAAATGGGCCATAAAATCCAAATAATTACAAGTTCATATTCAAATCTAAAGTAATTCAAGAAATACCCATTATCTCATAAATAATTACAGTCTATAACCCCCCCCCCCCCCCTTATTTNNCCCCCCCGCGTCATTAAGGCTTATAATTTTCGCTTAACTGATACTAAATCAATATCATATATTGTATTGGTATCAGCTCAGAAATTACTCATTAGTCAATGATATACTATAAGGTATTGTTGGATACTCTTAATTCAAAGACGAAAATAATATTACACCATATTAAAAATACTTTTGAGTTGTTTTATCCCAATATATATGTAATTATGCAAGTTTTGGACAAATATAATATACTTATGAGATGTTGGAATATTCTTAATGATATTCAGGTCCTAAGGGGTAATCAAACAAACTTAGTTCAAAGAAGATAATATTATACTATTGCCTTTGACCCAGTGAAAAACGGGGTTGATGGTATTGGCTAAAAAAGTGGGCGAGAGGAGAGCCTTAGGGTACACTTACTTCTGAATCCCAGGTAGTTCTCTCTAAGCATCGGTTAACCACCTCCCTTGCTGTTGGCATGAGATTCCACTTATTTTATGTCATTTTAAGCCTTATGTAATTGTTCCTCCCGCAGTTCTTTTCTTGGAGGACAAATGTAACATACATTATATTCATATCTAGGACACAATTGTAGGGTTGAAGGGGGGTGCGGGGGTTATGAGATAGCATACAGAGAGTTGTGCTGTGAGGGGGTCAATTCCAGTTCCAGCAGATGCAAAACTAACTCCAGTCTTGAGCTCTTCAATACCTAAACTTTGATCTAAATATGGAGGCATATATTCTTTGACACCAACATGCTTAGCTGCATTAAAATCACCAATATATATTAGGTCTTAATTAACCCATAGTTTAAGAATTAAAATAAATTCAATATTAAGAATCTTAAAAGTTGAACACATGGGTTTTTTTTAGTTTGAAGACAAGTTATGATAGGATTAATTATATACTTATGCTAAGATTATTCCTAGTATTATTTCTTATTGATCGTTTAGTTTGTTCTATAAAAATTATAACATGCATCACATAATCTAGGAAGAAGTTGTTTGTTTATACAAATACCCTTCACCTTAGCTAAATTTTTATCCCAAATTTATATACGCTTGTCCAGCATATACGAAACAACCTCCTAAAGCATAAATTTTGAATCTGCCTCAGACTATGTGACTATCTCGTCTAGAAGTTTAAGTTATTAGATAAAACACACTTTTTTAATTATATCTATAATAATACGTTTCAAACATAGCTCGAACTGAAATTAATGGATTCAGTCGAACCTACATGCAAAATCCACCCTAGACCCTCCTTTTGCAACATTTTTATGTGTCATTTCAAACTAACTAATAAAAGTATTTGTAGAAAAATTACCAATGAAATCATAAATAAGCTTCCCATTAGTAAACCTTCCTGTTGAAACATGGTTGGGAAATTCTCTTCCATAGGGTTTGAAATTACTCTTAATAGGAGTATGTGATTATTGTTTCCAGGATCAACTGTTGAGTCTCCAAAAACAAGAATAGTAGAAACTAAACTATTCTGTTTTTGAGCATGAGCTTTCAATATGAAGAATATTAGCACAAGAAGATGTAAAAGAAAAATATAAGAATATGAAAAATGCATTTTGTTTAGATATGGATAATGAATGGTAGACTTCATAAGGTGTTATATATAGAGGTGGAGACTGGAGAGGTAGATCAAGACATAATAGTCATTCTGATATTGATGATTTAAACATATTTTGATCAAAAATAAAAAAGTGGTAAGAGAAATTATATAATATGGTTAGTTAGAAGATAATTAATCCTTCAATCGATATACTAAATCAGATAAAAAGATTCAATTTCTTATCAAGTGCGTATATTATTTATAGAATAATGTTATTATTATAACAATTGTCACAAAAAAGTGTTTTTGAAGTTGAAATTGATAAAATATCTAAGATTAACAATGTCTCAAAAAATTAAATGAATTAGATTAGCTATATTGTCAGTTGAAAAAATTATTAGAAAATTTTAGTAATTATTAAAGTTAACTACTAATCCTAATAATTTTGCAACGCATGAAAGTATTAGAAGAATAAACTTCAAATAAAAATATAAATAAAATTCTAACAAATAAGTTTTTGCCTTATTATGAGCAAGACAGATATAATAACTTTGTTACCGATTCACATGAACTCAATAATTTAAAAATGGGGAAATTATATGATTAAGCAAACATTCATTAGTTAATTAGTCATCATAGCTACAGTTTTAGTTAATTACCACTCGCGACCAAAATTCAGTGATAATTACGTGTGCTGGAGTTTCGAGTTTGTATCATTCGCACGTTTGTATAATTTTAAATTTGTATAATATAATTTGTATAACTTTTGTATAATATAATATGTATAGTTATTTAAAGTTCAAATGTTTGTTTTTGTACAAATTCGTTATTTCGAGTTTATACAAAAATAGCTCAATTATACAAACGTACCCGCAAATTATACAAACTCACCAACGAATTATACAAACGAGACAACTTAAACAATAACTACAGCTTGTAAATATGTAAAATATAGCTGAGCATATTTAAATTTATTATAGTGGTTGTTTGTGAAAATCATGCGGTTAACACTAACAACTTCCTAAGAAAGAAAGTGCATGCAGGAAAGAAATTTAAGAATTTAGTGAAGTGCAAATCAATGTCACTAAAGGGCCAATGTATATTGGTACATATATAGAACTACCTTAGCAAAGTAGAAAGCTTATACTTTTACTTTCGAATTTTCAATTCTTTTTTTTTACCCTCCCCAAGAGCTCCCAACCCTTTTGCTCCCTTGGTGACTCGAACTCGCAACCTTCAGATTGGAAGTGAGGGGTGCTTACCATCCGAGCAACTCCCTCTCGTCGAATTTTCAATTCTTAAACCCAACAAAACGAAAGAAATGTGAAAAGTAAGACAAGAATAATATAAGCGCGGAAAACTTAGTTATTCTAATATAACCCTACAACCTGATTGTCACGTGTACAAGTCACTAATATATTACTCTCTCTGTCCCTAATTACTTGTCCACTTTTTTTTAGTTGTCCCTATTTACTTGTCCATTTGACAAATCAAGAATGGACAAAAACCTTTTCTCTATTCTACCCTCAATTTATTAATTTGAAAAATGTAGAACTTCTTGAAAATCTTAAATTTTTAATTCTTCAACTTCATAATTAATAGGGGTAAAATGGTAAACTCACTATATCAATTATTGTTTTCTTAATAGGTGTGTCAATTCAAAAGTGGACAAGTAATCAGGGACAAAGCATAAACATAAAGGAAGAAGAGGGCCCACCAGGATGACAAACAGTTATTTCTCAAAGTCCTTCGACAAGACTTAATAAGATATAGAAGATACAAAATGAGTACTCCATTTATTCCAATCGGACCTCCTCAAACTACAACCTGCACAAAAATCAGCATAACCTAACAGTTTATACAATACACGGGTCACAAGGCTTAACAATCATAGTCCGACAATTACAATTCAACAACCAACAAATATCAAATATGTCAATCACAAATATCAAATAGATCAGTCACAATTATCAAGTAGATCCGTCTGAAGTGTTGATATACCGCGAGTTTACGGTATTTCTAATACATTTCACTTACAAGTTGTGTGTGTCTAGGGCCTTTTTGTATTGGTTTTTATGTGTTTTTATCATATTTTGCAGGAAAGATGTTCAGGCGCGGAAGTAAAGAGACAGCTGAAAGAAATGCAAAAAAGGGCATCTACGGAGGTGATCTACGGACTGTAGGTCCCTTGACACTCCGTAGATGGTGGTCGTAGATCAACAGGCAAGGTATGAAAGGCAAATCAGGTAAATCTGACCAAGTGTGAAACCATGGTGACCATTGACGGTCCGTAGATTGAT
>NW_006239263.1:435563-445876 GCF_000226075.1 Solanum tuberosum | reverse complement strand
TGCGGGGTGAAATTCTCTAGATGCCGGACTAAGGATTTAGAGATACCTAACTTATTACTTTGCCTGTAGTACACTAGGAAAGGATTGCTATTACTAGGATTACTGCGTTATGGCTTGTGGGGAACACGTATACCCTAGTTATTTCTCTCATCTTGATAACAACCAAAATTGACTTTTGATTACTGATTACTTATTGAATTCTTACAATTTGTTTCACAACCCCCCCCCCCCATTTAATTACTTGTTTCTGGAAGTAATTTGACTAATTGAATATAATTGTTGTTAAAGTAAAGTCTAAATCATTTTCCTCGTGAGATCGACCCCAACCTACAAGTTGGGTTCTTTACTTGATAACGATCGCTTATGCTTCTTTAGGGAGGTGTAATTTGAGCGTACCAAGTATCATATGCATCAAATCACAATAGTCAAACTCTTATCGAAACCATTTCCCTTCAACACCATTATCACTAACCGGAACTATTTCCCTTCGGCTTTGTATTATATTACTAGCCGGAATCATTTTCCTTCGACTTTATATCATATCACTAATTGGAACCATATCAATCCCTTCGATTTTATATCATTGAACTAGCCGGAACCATTTCCCTTCAGCTTTATATCATCACATGTCTCATCACGATGCAAAAAAATCAATGCAAATTCCAATAAGCCAGTTCCACAACAGCCAATGCTAACATATTCAAAATCTATAAAGAAAAAACAAGGGATAAGGGTCTGAAAAGTACCTCAACTTTGGTCGGATTTGCTGTTGCGATACTAAACTTTCATGAGGACCTATTACCTCCCTAGACTATTTAATACCGTATTTTTTACCCCCTGAACTATTTAATAGTGTATTTTAAAGGTATATATATGTCCACGTGAGCAAATATATATGTTTAAAATACGGTATTAAATAGTCTAGGAAGGTAATAGATCCTCATGAAAGTTTAATATCGCAACAACAAATTCGACCAAAGTTGAGGTATTTTTCAGACCCTTATCCCAAAAAACAAAAGGAATAAAAATTTATATTAGTTTTAATAAATAAAGGAAAAAACCATATAATTAGGCATATTTCATTGTCATATACTATTATTACTTATACTTCTAAAATATTACGTATCTTATCATTAATTAAGAGTTTTCTACCATATATTTTTGTTACTAGATACACAAAAATAGAGAGAGAGGCGAGCAAGTTGGTATATTCCTTATAAAGTAATGATTATTTTGATAATAATAATTTAAAGTTAAAATTGATAAACGAATCTAAGAATAACAATGTTTCAAGAAAAAAATTACATGAAAGTTATATTATCAATTGAAAAAATATTTTATACTTATTGTGTTGCACGTTGAATATGTTAATGCCTACTCTTTGGTTTTGTGAGCAAATCCTTCATATATTGTTGTGCTAGTTGAATATAATCTCTCTTTTTTGGAATGATGTATGTATTAAAGTTTAATTAATTTGAATTCGCATTATGTAAATCGATTACCGAAAGGCTTTCTATATATAATTGCATATGTTAAAAAATAATTAAATTTTGGGAAAATGCATAAGTATCCCCAGCCTATATCCAAAATTTCTGAAACACACCTAACCTTTACTAAGGTCCTATTAAACCCCCCCCCCCCCCCAACTTATTTTTTAATTAATTTTTTACCACTTTTCGACCTATATGGCAATATAAACCAGAGAGGTTGAAAGTTTTGTTCAACACACGTTGGGCCCCACTTTTTCAATTATCATATCCGTTTGAGGGATTTCTGTAATTATAAACCTAATTATATACTATCATATTTGTTGTAGTGAATACAACAACATATAGCCCACCAACAATACAATATTTCTCCAATAAACCCAAACCCATTTACTTTCCAGCGTACAACAGCAATAAATCCAATACCCGACCTATGTCCTTCTTCTCCAACCCAGGAACGCGTGCTACTAGTACAAAACGACCCCAACCCCCGTACTTGCCCTCATCTTCTTCACACGAAATCATCCAGAAAACTAGGAAAAAGTACGACTCCGACCCGTCAACATCAGCAACGGTGCCAACAGTGTCCGCCATACGCGTCGTCCTCCTTTTCTACAGCAGACGTGTCCCCATCCCCCTTTCCCCTTTTTTAGAAATTGCTCATCCTTTCACTATTGACCTTGGAAAAGAGACAAGAAATTCAAATTTTTCTTTGAATTTTCACTCGATTTTCCCCACTAATCTGCTCCAATTTTTCCCTATACATACTTCCCTCCTTCAGCGTTTAAAGGACACTGATTTATTACCGAAAAATAGTTAGAAGAAAGAGGTTGGGAACAAAAAAATACAGTGATATGGATTCTTAAAAAGAAATCGATTTCTGTAGTTACTAAGTTAAGAGTTTCGAGTCTAGGAGTCTTGTTTTTGAAACTTTTCATCTGAACTTTTCAAAGCAAGGAACAATTTAACTTGAATGATAATGGAGGTTTTTTTTTCATAGATGAAGAACACTGAAAAAGAAATAAGACAACTGAGTTAATGTTTATTTTTTTCAAGTTTATTTTAACACGTGGCCATTTTTTATTGGTAAGTGTTGTCTAAAATCTGCACCCACGTGCTTAACATAGGTGAAGTCACGGACTCAGCCACGTAGGCCAAAAGGGGATAGAAAATTAATTAAAAAATAAGTTCAGGGGGTAATAGGACCTTAGTAAATGTTAGGTGTGTCTCGGGGATTTTGGGAATAGGCTGAGGGGGTACTTATGCATTTTCCCTTAAATTTTTAATTATATATAAGTTATTGAATCGCCTTTACCTAATATTACTTTCTCCGTTTCATATTAGTTGATCATTATAATAAAAATAGTTGTCTCATATTAGTTGTCCATCTTACTAAATCAAGAAAGCATTAATTATTTTTTTATATTTATATTACTCCTACAATTAAATTTTTTTAAAGTGTTCACATATGTTTGTAAAATTCTCAAGAAGTTTTTAAAGAGGTGAGTTAGTAAAATTATCTTCTTATTTATGATTTCTTAAGCACCGTACAAACTAAAAAATAAATAAACGAAGGGAGTATCTTTTAACATAAATCCCTTAATTTAAATTTCTGACACCATCACCAAATACATCCACCATAATATATCATCAAAACCTAGAAAAAAAATCGATCACTATTTTTTTTCTTTTCTGAATTCTAGTTCTTGATTCACCCGATGTTTATAATTAATTGGTTGATGGCAAAATCAATAGAAGGACGTATTGCTTGGAAAACAGTGTAATAAGTAGCTTGACTTGGGTGGACTGCATCCCAAAACATATGATTTGAAGGATTATTGCATACAATTGATTTTGGATTGCAAAGAATTGATGCTTCAATAAGTCCACTTCCACAACATCCCATAGTAACTTCACTAAATCCTACAAAATATTAAATATTTTTTACACCATCAGATTAAACTATAAAATATTATTGTTTACCATAAGTAGAATTAATAACTAAAAAAGTTAAAGTCGATATAGAAGATAGAAAACGAGTATCAAATAGATCAGTCACAATTATCAAGTAGATCAGTCTGAAGTATCAAATGCATCAAATCACAATAGTCAAATTCTTGTCGGAACCATTTTCCTTCAACACCATTATCACTAGCCGGAACTATTTCCCTTCAGCTTTATATTATATTACTAGCTAGAACCATTTTCCTTCGACTTTATATCATATCACTAGTCGGAACGATATTGATCCCTTCAATTTTATATCATTGAACTAGCCAGAACCATTTCCCTCCAGCTTTATATCATCACATGTCTCATGACGATGCAAAAAAATCAATGCAAATTCCAATATGCCAGTTCCACAGCAGCCAATGTTAACATAATTCAAAAACTATAAAAAAAAAAAAAAAAAAAAAAAAGGAATAAAAATTTATATTAATTTTAATAAATAAAGGAAAAAATCATAGAATTAGGCATACTTCATTGTCATATATATTATTATTACTTATACTTCTAAAATATTACATATCTTATCATTAATTAAGAGTTACGTTTCTTACCACATATTTTTGTTACTAGATACACAAAAATTGAGAGAGACGAGCAAATTGGTCTATTCCTTATAAAGTAATGTTTATTTTGATAATAATAATTTAAAGTTAAAATTGATAAACGAATCTAAGAATAACAATGTTTCAAGAAAAATATTACATGAAAGTTATATTATCAATTGAATAAATATTTTATACTTATTGTGTTGCACGTTGAATATGTCAATGCCTACTCTTTGGTTTTGTGAGCAAATCCAGAATATATTGTTGTGCAAGTTGAATATAATCTTTCGCTTTTTTTTTTTTGAGTGATGTCTATATTAAAGTTTAATTAATTTGAATTTGCATTATGTAAATTGATTATTGAAAGAAGGGAAAGACTCTCTATCTATCTAATATATAAGTTGTTGAATCGCCTTAATTACATAATTATTACTTCCTATGTTTCATATTAGTTGATCATTATACTAAAAATAGTTGTCTCATATTAGTTGTCCATCTACTAAATCAAGAAAACATTAATTAATTATTTTCTATATTACTCTTGCAATTAATTTTTTTTTCAAGTGTTCACATATGTTTGTAAAATTCTCAAGAAATTTTTAAAGAGGTGAGTTAGTAAAATTATCTTCTTATTTATGATTTATTAAGCACCGTACAAAATAAAAATAAAAATAAACGAAAGGAGTATCTTTTAACATAAATCCCTTAATTTAAATTTCTGACTCCACCACCAAATACATCCACCATAATATATCATCAAAACCTAGAAAAAAAATCGTCACTATTTTATTTTCTTTTCTTTTTTCTGAATTCTAGTTCTTGATTCACCCGATGTTTATAATTGGTTGATAGCAAAATCAATAGAAGGACGTATTGCTTGGAAAACAGTGTAATAAGTAGCTTGACTTGGGTGGACTGCATCCCAAAACATATGATTTGAAGGATTATTGCATACAATTGATTTTGGATTGCAAAGAATTGATGCTTCAATAAGTCCACTTCCACAACATCCCATGGTAACTTCACTAAATCCTACAAAATATTAAATAATTTTTACACCATCAGATTAAATAAAAAAATATTGTTTATCATACGTAGAATTAATAACTAAAAAAATTAAAGTCGATAACTTGCTAAAACAAGTTAAATTACATGATAGACTTTCTTTGTATTTTAAAAATGTATTTAATATGAAGAAAATGTTTTCCCTGAATTTCCTAGAATATATTTTCCTAAAATAAAATGATTTTCTTACATTTATTTGCTAAAGTGTTGACTAAGTAAACATAAGAAAATTATTTCAAAAACATTTATATATAAGAAGCGGGGGGTGAAGGAGGATGAGGGGTAGGAGTGGGGGTGGGGGTGGAGGCAAATGGAAAATTGGGGGTGACGAGACAATTAGTATGAAATGCTACTTGCGATACTTATTTTATCTATTTTTATTAGAAAAGTTATTTTTCTAATTTAAAAGACCTGGTTTTTAGAAAATTTTGACCAATAAAAATTGAAAAATAAAACATATATCAAGCCCACCCTAAGGCGTATCTAAGTAAAATCCAAAAGTGGAAAACTAATTATTGGGGTTGCTCACCATAGTTAATTGGATTTTGTATCATGTCATTTATTGGATCGTAGATATCGACGTAGAATAATTTTGTGCCATGAATTTCCATAGTCTTTAATAAACGTTGAAGAAGCGAGTTGTACTCTCTTGCAACGGCGGAGTACGATTCGATACATCGACGGGGTTGAAGTGCGTCACCGGAATCTATCGTGATGACTATCGGTAAGCACCCGAAAGGTGGAACTCCGGCGACGCCGATCACTCTAGCTCCTTCGTTCATCAAACCCTAGAACAATTAACATAAAGTTTATGTATACAAATTATTAATATCAAACACATTAGATTGATACATATACCATTTGAATTTTAAAAAAATTTTAAAAGCCATATCTAATAGAAATTCAGGCGGGAAATTTTAGTAGTTCAGTTGGTTGATTACGCGAAAATTTGATTCTCTATCTTGTAATCCCTTCCCAATTTTCCTTTTTTTTCTTACCTCCTATAGAATTTTTTATTTTTAAAAATTCAAGCACCTAACTGAACCATGTACGTTGTCCAGTTATCAATGAAATAAATTGGAAATAATAAGATCTTTTGTTTAAATTTAGTGAAGACAAAAGATGTTACATAATTTTTTTTCTCATTTGTTTGAGTTTTAGTGGCAAAATCATCATGTACTTGATCGTTAAAAGATAGAAGATATTCTATAAAATTAATTGAGATGCACAACATGTTACTAAAGAAGAATTAATATGTATTCATTATATATATAATTTGGCCGTCTCCAAATAATTGTAGTAATTACGTTACCACACCTAACTCAACCCTTCCCCACTTCATAAATCATCATAAATGTTTTGCCTCCAAATTATTATAATATATATTTATATCATTTCCAAAAGGCCTATAAAAGCACTTCACCTCTATCTATCAAAGTATAAATATAAAAATATATGTATACGGTCAGATCTTTTTGTAACGGTCAATCATCTATAATAATATTTTTCGATATGAATTAAAGAATCAATTTTCCAAATAATTACATCTAACGATATTTTATTATAATAACCAAAAAAATATCTACCTAACCGACGTCATAATTATAGGTAAAAAGAACACCATATAATGGTGTATTTTGTTGAAACAATCTAAAAGTTCAAAATAAACTACATTGATCATGTGATAGTCATTTTCTATAGTACTTAACATTTTATTATAATAAAAACATAATAGATAAACATAACCCATAATTTAGATTTGGTGGACAATTATATGCCTTTTAATTTTGAGTGTGCCTAAGTAAGCGCTTAAATTTGTATAAAATTGAACAAGTAGACACATGTGTCCTACATGACATAATACACGTAGGGCGTCACGTAGGACATAAAGTTGTCAGGTAGGGTGTCATGTAGGACGAATGTGTCTAGTTGTTCAATTTTATTCAAGTTTAAGTCTTTACTTGTGCATACTCAAAGTTAAAAGTCATAGTTGTCAGTTGACACCAAGTTAAGGGTCATGTTTATATATTATGTCTATAATAAATTATGTTGTAGTATATATTTTTTATAACAACTGAAAAATATTGAAACAGTTGTTATAAAAATATTAGTCCTATATATCTTTTCACATTTATATAAGAATCACATGGCTATAATTTAATACTATGTGATAGATACTTACTTGGATAAATTGTTGGACCATTTGCATCAAGAATTGTTGATATTGAGAGACATTATAATATTTTTGTCTTCTAAATGGGGTGTTATAATAATTTACAACAAAGTCATTTGTCCCTGCACTTATTATAAATGCTGCTTTGCTTATTAATAATTTTGTCTTTTCTTTTCCAATTGAATTTTCAAGTTTTCTTTTGTATTCTTTAAAATATTCCAGCTGTTTTTCCATTGTAATTACATCCTGCAATAATAATAATAATAATAATCAATATCAAATCACAATCTTGTCAATAACCAATTGATTAAAAAAAGAAAGAGGTGTAATTAATCACTATAGATGGAACCTATCCAATTTCTATAGTATGATGATTGATTGTTCACACTTACCATCTAGTTGTACCTACCATTTCTCTTCTTGGTTTAATATCAGTAGTTTATCGTCCGATAATATTCAAATCGTTATGTTAATTTTTTTTTTGAAAAATTAAATGACTACCCTTCAACAAAAATAAAGTTGGAACATGATATGAATCCCTAAGTATATCTAATTATATCATTACTAGAAAAGGAAAGCTTTCTAAAAAATAAATGGTTTTTTTTTTGTTTATTTTTTGATATTTTATAAGTAAACAGAAAATATATTGTCTCGAGCATTTACATATAATTTAGATAAATACTATAAAAACAAATACTATTGAGATCAGGGTCGGAGTGAGGGATGACTAGAGGGTGTTAGTATAAGAGACTATCAATGTACAATTTTTTATTTATAGAACTTATTTTTTTTCTACTTTTACTATTAATAGAGAAGTCATTTTCTTGATTCATAAACTTATATACTTTTATATTTTTTGAAATTAAAGGTACAAGTTTGGTTGTTGGGAATAATTTACTTATATAGAAAAAAATCAATGCAACTATGATTCATGTGTCAGATTAAAACAGAGTACTTGTTCTTCTTTTAAAATAAATTTTGCTAGATTGCAATAATTTTTAAATTAATTAATGCACCTAATAAATTACTATAAAGTTGATTATTTGTAATTTTCACCATTATGTTACAATTACACTAGTCAATAATGATTTATTTAAGAAAAGTCAATTAATATCCTTTCCTCGAAATCTCGAATCACTATAATGAATATTTTGATAATATCGCTAGTTTTCAATAAATAAATGAGAGAAACGTACAACTAATTGAGCAGTAAGAGGGTCAAAGCCAGAGCTACCAGAGGCAAAACTAACTCCGGTCATGAGTTCGTCCAAGCTAAGACTTGGGTCCAAATAGGGTGGCACGAAATCTTTGATTCCCACATACGAAGCTGTTACAAAAATTTATAACATTATTTAAGTTATATACATTGACAGTTTACATTTTTTTTTTAAAAAATACTATACCGATTAGATAGCATTGAAAAACACTAAAACCTCTATATGTTGTTGATTTCTTTTTAGGTGGCACTTAAAAAACAACGATATCTTCCTGTTTTCAAAAATAATTTTACTTTAAACTTTCAATTATATCCTTAATAACATGATTTATCGTTAAACAAATAACTATATCCTATTAATTTTCTCAAACCACAAAATTTTAAAATATTCCTTTTTTTTCTTAAATTTCATGTTCGATAAGTCAAACATCAATATGTAAAATGAAAATGTAGATCATAATACATGTTAAATGACATGATAGAGCAAAAAATACATTTTAATATACGGCTAGCCAGATTTCCCTATAACAACATTTTCATTATAATGACCATGTTTTCTATGAAAGTATTTCCCCATGCTATATATGTACATGAATAATACTTGCTATCATAAAAAGGTTTGACTGTATATACGTACCTAAGTAATCTGTGACGAGACGGCCATTAGTGAACCTTCCGGTGGGAACGTGGTTTGCGAAATCGCGACCGTACGGTGGAAAATCGCACTTTGCGATGGTGTTTATGTAGTTGTTGTTGCCGGAATCAACCGTGGAATCTCCGAACACAAAAACAGCCGAAACTGTATTATTATTATTGTTTAATAATAATGTTCGACCTTGAATTTTATTTTGGAAAATAATAATGAGAAGAATGGGCAAAAAGAGAATAAACTTACAAGGAAAAATCATTGTGGAAGAATAATAATTGGGAGAAAAAAAAATGTTGGAAAAATTTAGTATGAGTTTTTTTGGTCTATTATAATGTGTTGTATATATAATGGGGAAAAAAATATATGGTGTGTGTAGGTACTATTAATAATAGCAGTGGACCTCTATGTAAATTTGAAATAACTTTTTTAGGGTCCTTCTCTTTGATTATCAAGGATTTCAAAGATTTTTGGGAAAATGCATAAGTATCTCCCAACATATGTCCGAAATCTCAGAGACACACCTAATCTTCATAAGTACCCCCCCAGCCTATGCCCAAAATCCTTGAGACACACCTAACCTTTACTAAGGTCCTATTACTCCCCCGAACTTATTTTATATATAATTTTCTACCCCTTTTGGCCTATGCGGCACTATCTTGTGGGCCCAGCGCGTGTTGACAATTTTTTCAAGGATAGTGCCACGTAGGCCGAAAAGGGGTAGAAAATTATATATAAAATAAGTTCGGGGGAGTAATAGGACCTTAGTAAAGGTTAGGTGTGTCTCAAGGATTTTGGGCATAGGCTGGGGGGGTACTTATGCATTTTCCCAAGATTTTTCGTATGATACTTAATTCCGAAATTAATTCTATACATATGACCAATAATGAAAAAAATAAATGATAAAGCAAAATGGTGATAGGCAATATGAGTTTGCCACAGACCCTCGGTTGTAGGATTTAATTTTTTGGCAGAAGTACTCATTATCCCCCTGAACTTGAAGTTTTTTATACGGTGTACACCTAAACTAAAATTTGTTTTAATTACCCCCCAAACTTGTTTATTCCTCTGTCGCGTACACCTTTTTCGTCCACCTACTCCTGTTGGGACTACATGCGCGCGACAGTTGTCTAAATTGGTGATGTGGATTTCCACCTGGATAAATAATAGC
>NW_006239263.1:377208-435514 GCF_000226075.1 Solanum tuberosum | reverse complement strand
GTCCACCTGCTCCTATTGTGACTACACGCGCGCGACAACTGGCAAAAGTGGTGATGTGGATTTCCACCTGGATAAATAATAGCCACCTGGATAAATTAATATTGCAAAAAATAAATTTCTTAAATTTAAAATTCATTGTTTAAAAGTTATTTTTGAATAAGGGTGATTTCACGGAACTCCTTGAATTTTAAATTTGTCAGAAATTCTTACCAAGTAAGTGTTAATCTTTGTTTCCTTTACTTTTCATTTACATTTTGCCCTATTTTTCGTTTAAAATATGCCAAATATTAAAGAAAAATGGAGATTTTACGTTTTTTTACCGTTGTAGCTTTGTGATGTGGCAAAAAATCACTTCCTCACGCGCCTAATAGAGTGTGTTGTCAATTTCTACGCCAGGTGGACGAAAAAGGTGTACGCGACAGAGGAATAAACAAGTTCGGGGGGTAATTAAAACGGAATTTAGTTTAAGTGTACACCGTATAAAAAGCTTCAAGTTCAGGGGGATAATGAGTACTTTTGCCTAATTTTTTCTTGAAAAGTAAGAAATTTCGCATATTTTGACCAATTCAAGATGGAAAATGGAATTGATCCCTTATAAGGGAACAAAACTGAGCCAAAAGATCTCGATTCAAATAAATTTATAAAATATTAATAGCTCATTATGTGATCTTTTATTTTGACATAATTTTAATCGGGTCATTCTAACTTGTGTCCCTAATTTGAAATGATGTTTAATTTTTGCCCTTCAAATATGTGATCTTTTATTTTGACCACAAATTTTAAAATTCGTTCTTATTTCCAACTGATCAAATATAGGTCCACTTCTATTATTAATAATACAACAAAAAATATTTATTCTCAACACATAAAAATTATCTCAAAAGTAGCTCATGAATTCTTCAACTGTTTTTTTTTCTTTCCATTATTATTCTGACTCAAAAGTGGCTTTTGTGGTTCGATCCTTTTTTGGAGGGGCGAATCTAAGATATCGAGTAATTTTTACGTATATTTTATATTTATATTGAGAAATCGATTAATATATAAGAAATATTTGTTGTACATGGTTTGATTTCATTTA
Source organism: Solanum tuberosum (assembly GCF_000226075.1). NCBI lineage: Eukaryota > Viridiplantae > Streptophyta > Magnoliopsida > Solanales > Solanaceae > Solanum > Solanum tuberosum. The sequence continues at coordinate 434,436 of NW_006239263.1, read as the reverse complement.
GGCACATATGGAAAAAAAATTGTTTTTAAATTTAAAATTATTGAGAACTCATAAACTTCAAATCATGAATTCACTTATGCTTCTCTGGACTTCGCGCATAGAGGAACTTAATGCACCGATCGACGGTATTTTAATTTTATTTTATTTTTGTCTATAATAAAAAATATAATTGTATCCCCTTATACGTGGTATATCTTGTGTGGTTATGACAAAATTCTTTAGTGGAAGATTCCAAGATTGTGTTAAAATATAATATCAATCAAAATCATTCCACTTGTCCATCACTTTGTTATAAAGGTTGTAAGCTATCAAATTTTTGCAGCACACCTTCGCGCAGGTCGAGGCCTTATATCGAGTCGATCAAGTTATAATATATAAACATATTTTTTTAACTTGATTTTAGTTGATAATTATGTCTTCTAGTTTTGAGTGTGTAGAAATAAACACTTAAACTGATTTGCATGGCAATTCATGTGAAATGCACTCGACTTGATTTGTATGTCTACTTATTCATCTTTATACAAATTTAAGTGTCTATTTATACACACCAAAAAAAATTTTAAAAAAAACATAAAGCTCAGTCGAAATCGAATTAAATTAAAAATTTCCTTTGTGGTCAACTAGTACAAACATTATTATATAAGGATTTGATTCTATAGATTTTATTTATCAAATGCAATTATTCGAACAATAATTTAAAAGCTCCAAATATAAGTTACGTGACTTCCACTATTACCACGAACAATTAGTTGGACTTGTTCAATTATATTCAATGGTGTATTTGAAATCGAAAATAATATCGGAGACTTTTATGAGCTGATAGATTTACGAAAACATATACTCCCTCTATCCCTAATTACTTGTCCACTTTTGAATTGACACACCTATTCAGAAAATAATTATTGACATAATGAGTTTACCATTTTACGCCTATTAATTATGAAGTTGATGAATTAAAAACTTAGATTTTCAAGAAGTTCTACCTTTTTCAAAGTAATTAATTGAGGGTATAATAGGTAAAAAAAATTGTCCTTTCTTGATTTGTCAAAATGGACAAGTAATTAGGGACATCTATAAAAGGAAAAGTGGACAAGTAATTAGGGACATCTATAAAAATATATTACAAATGTTAGGGGGTATTTTTTAATCCCTTTTTTGACAACGTATATACATTGATAATGTGAAGAATTATAACATTATCAATATATTTAAATTTATTGTAGTAAGTAATTTATCTTATTTTTCAAACTATTTGTGATTCCATTTGTTATTTATGAAATGGTATCAACTACCAATATTCATCTTTTATGTGATTTCGTAATGCAATTTTTTTTATTTTTTTTATAGTCACTCAAGCAGGTTGAAATATATATTATCATTATAATAGTAGAAATGGAATCATTTTGTTTTGATATTTTAAGCAAATTCCTATAATTTAATTAATAAGCCTAAGTTACAAAAGTCATTTCTAGGAGTATTTTATTTTAAAAAGATCGATGTATTTGTTAAAAAATTCAATTTAATTTAAATAATCAATTATGATGTTGTTTGTGGAAGAGTAACTAGAGAACTTCAAATTGCAATAAAAAAGTTGTCAACTAAGAAAGACCGGAAGTCCATGCGAGTTGGGCTGAATTAACCAAAAAAAATACCCTCCTCAATTTTCTTAGAAATTCCCAAAAATTACTTGATCATTTATCTAATCTATCTAATTAGATGAAGAATGAACCAATAGTGGTTTTTTTTTGTTTTTTTTATGAATTGGAAATTAAAAAATGTCCAGGGACGAAAGTTCTACAATAACTGGATTTAATCACATTAATTTAAAGGAATTTGTAGTTTTATTAATCAAGAATTGACGAAAGAACTTTATAACAATAATTACTTCACATCATGTATAGTCTCACAGGTAAAATATGAAAGAGAATAATACGTACGCAATTTTTACTCCTACCTTTGTGAAGGCAAAAAGGTTGTATGAAAGAACTTCACAAAAGTCCAAAAATTGAAGATACAAACCAATAAATTATATTTTATACAAAAATCAAACTACAAATTAGTGAGTACCTAATTTTTGTAGTACAAATAAATAAGGTAGGTACAAAAAAATGAAAACAACCACCAGTTTGTAGTGTAGTGGTTAGATAATATATATAAGGGACATTGACCCACAAGCAAAACTCATTACTTTAAAGGACTTTAAGACCAATGACAACTCAATAGGACATTTCCACTTCTCTACACTATCCTACCTCTCATGCATCATTAATTTTGTTAGCCATGAACCACATAATATTTTAATTCACATCATTTTAAATGGGTCCCCCCAAATCAAATATTATATTTTTATTTCATATTTTGTGTCAATATTAGTTGAAGTTCTATGTCAAATGGGGGAGAAGTTATTTAGAAACTAAAGTCATGCAAAATGTTTAAAGATATTATGATATGAAAATATATACCTATGCTCCAAGGAATATTATTTTTTGTTATGAGGGGCATAAGTAAAAGAAACACAAAATAAGGGAATAACTTATTTATGGATTGGATCACGATTTTCTGGGTCATAACTTGGAGGAAATTATGATACAAAAATATATATTGAGTTTTGATTTTGGATCGAAGGTTGAGCTCCAAATCAGGGTCAGGTCCCAGATCAAAGTCATGTCCCTAATCGAGGTTGGGATCGGGTCATCGAGTCGAGGGTCGGAGTTCAAGTCTCCAGTAAGGCGCTGAGGGCTAGGGTCAGATCCTACATTTTGGTCAGGGTCGATGTCGAGTTTCGTGTTGAGGTTGGGATCAGGATTGTCAAGGATCAGAGTTTGGGTCTCAAGACATGTCGGGCCGAGCGGCAAGTCCCATGTTCGGGTCAAGCTAGGGGTTAGGACTCCAGTCAAGGTTGGGGTTGAAGTTAGGTCCCAAATCAAGGTTTGGGTCAAGATAGTCTTGGGTTGATTAAGGGTCAAGGTTTAGATCCTGAGTCGAGGTCAGTTGAGTCTTCAGTCAAGGTCAGAGTTAGAGGTTGGATCTCGAGCTAAGGGTTAGGATCGAATCCCGAGTCAAGGTCGAGGTCAGAATTGAGATAATTATTAAAGTGTGTTTTGGATAGAGTTTGGACAAAAAATATTAAAATCACACAATTGAGATAATGAGGGTAAGCCCTATTATTATACAATTTGTGAGCCAATTATTGAATATAGGGTGGGAAAGTAGAGTTGATACCTAAAAAATCCCTAAATTATATTAATATATCTTGTGATAATAAATTAAGAGTTGATAACAAATCCCTAAATTAATTATATCCATATTTTGTCGGTTTAATATTAAATTAATAGGGTAGTGTTGTTTTCTCCTTGAACTATAATAATTCCTATCTAAATTATATACGGATTAAAGGGATCTTCACACAATTCATTATTTACTTTTCCCAACGGATATACATAGAATATACACTGATTAAAACAATTGTAATTTAAATTAATTCTACGAACCAACTACTATTAACCATATAATACTTGAACTTAAAACTATTTCTTCTCTTTCTCCCCTCAACCGTTCGAAATAAACGGAGGTTAAATATGCACCATTTGTTAATAGTAAAATCAATCAATGAATATTCATGTTATTCATCTTCTCTCTTTCATCCCTAATTCAAAGGAAGATAGAGAAACACTCCATAATTAACTGATCTTATGTACAGGTTAAGAGAAAAAGGAAATTATGGGAACATATAGATCAGAGGAAGATTATGATTACTTGTTCAAGGTGGTGTTAATAGGGGATTCTGGTGTTGGTAAATCGAATTTGCTATCGCGATTTACCAAAAACGAATTCAGCCAACAATCTAAGTCGACTATTGGCGTTGAATTCGCCACTCGAACCATTCATGTTGATGACAAGATTGTCAAAGCCCAGATTTGGGACACTGCTGGCCAAGAAAGGTACTCAATCCCAATTTTCTTTTGGTTTTATAACATGCATTGCATAACTGTATATGTATGCACTAGTTATTAATGTAACATTGCTCTCTCACCAAGAATCTAATCAGAGGTCTGAGATTCGAATCCTAAAAATGAAGAGCCTACAAGATAATTGAACCAGAAAAAGATTAGTTTTCATCATTTTGTACGACTTTTATCCATAACTTTTTTCCAACCATGATGTCCAGATCAACTTGTGTACTTACCTCAATTAGTTCCACATGGTACCTTCTACCTAACGAATAACAATATCTACCAAGGCTTAGACGGGTCGAAGAAATCACCTAGTATTTCTGTCATCACAGAGAGTTTTGAATCTAACACATGGTTCTCTTCATTGATCATATTGATCAATCATACAATCAGATAGATATCATCTAATTGTTCCAAAGTCTATCAGATCATGTGAAGCAACAACAACAACAAAAAGAAAAAGAGAAAATTTTCGACAAGTCTTCGTATGCATCTTGGTTTACTTATGACTTGAATGCAATGTTCTTTCACCTATAATGCCTGGAGGAATTGTTTCTAAATAGCTTTTGGCTATAAAATTAAAAACAGGTACCGGGCTATCACAAGTGCTTATTATAGAGGAGCAGTTGGTGCCTTACTTGTTTACGATATTACTCGCCATGTAACATTTGAGAACGTTGCGAGATGGCTCAAGGAACTCAGAGATCATACAGACCAGAACATTGTCGTCATGCTGGTCGGGAACAAGGCAGATCTCCGCCACCTGCGTGCTGTTCCCACTGACGACTCTAAAGGTTTTGCAGAAAGAGAGAATACCTTCTTCATGGAAACCTCTGCTCTTGAGGCGCTGAATGTTGAAAACGCCTTCACAGAAGTGTTGACTCAGATTTACCGGGTGGTTAGCAAGAAGGCTCTTGATGCAGGAGACGATCCAGCATCTTTGCCTGCAGGACAAACGATCCATATTGGAAATGACGTATCTGCTGTTAAGAAGGGGGGATGTTGTTCCGGTTGAGCAAGGATCAACCGCTCACTACTACATTTCTCACAATGCAGATATATGAACTGCAGAAAAATGCAGGAATGCTGAGAATTTCAGGTTTCCTGTACAAAAACTGTATAGCACTCCCACTCTACGACTGTAATTTAGTGGAAAGAAAAATTTGAGGAACCGAGGTGGGGAAATGGGGGATGGAAGTAAAATTTTGCTTAAGAACCATTTGTTTTGTCTTTTCACAAGTGTACAATGGCATTAAGAACATTTCAGCTGTGAAAATGGTAAGGTAACTTATCCACGCTACACAGAACGTCAACCGACAACAACTCAAAACTACAGTATTATTGATATGCACATCTACTGTAGAAGAAATAAGTATCAAAACTCTTCTTAACAAAAACAACTCAGGATACTATTGTTTTTCGTGTTGCATTTGTTGAACTCATTGCAGGAGACAAACGGTCAAAGAAAAAAGACACACTTGACTTGCCTAGACTCTCAGCGGGGACCAGCAGATATTGGTCTTGGTACACATCCTATTACAATTTTGGTGTTCCTTTTTCCAGGAAGCATATGCACTGAATTTTCCCAGGAATTAGTTGCTAGCAGTGATTGCACTTCCATCCACATAGAGCTTGCAGCAAGTGAATTTTAAGAAGCCTGGAGGGCAGAGGTTGGAGGGGAGGGAGAGACTTCAGCTATTCATGAGTAACTTGTTTCATTGAGTAAAGAGAGTCTGCGCCATCCAAAAGACAAACATACTCAGAAACAAGAACTAATTTACTTTAGATGAACAACCAAACAAAACAAGGAAAAAAGAGAGTTGCATCATCCCAATGGCAGAAGTTCATTCACTGTATTCTTGTCCCTCCAAATTAGACAAGAATTGAAAAATACGACAGAAGTCAGAACACACTAACAATCATGATTTTTCTTCATTATTATTCTCTGCTTATTTTTTCACAAAATATCACAATGATTAAACAACATAAACCATTGAGCACATTCGAGACTACACAATTCATGGTAAAAGTTAGCATACAATTCAAGTCTTTCAAAAGTGATTTTCAAATTGATTAGCCGAACACAAACGGTCTCTCACCAAAAATACTTTTTGTTAAAGCACTTCCGTAAATCAAAATAAGTTGATTTCAGAAGCTTGGCCATGCTATATATCAGGTAGGCAAGATTATGGCAAGAGAAGGCTGCCTTTACAAGCTTAGTCAACTAAAAACATTATATTTACTCCACATTCTTTTGTTTTTGGGAGCAAGGTCATTTTACTCCTCCCTCTTTACATGGGAAAGAGTAACCCAGAGACCTCTTAATTCTTTATCTCATTTTCAGTTCCTTTATCTGAACTACTTGCGAATTGGAGGCAGTTGTGGAGTAGAATCCTATTATGGTTGCAGAGACCTATTATCCAATTCGCAACATGGGAACAACACATGGAATGGGTGATAAAGAATGCAAAGGGAAGAACAATGAGAGATCAAGCTTTTAAAATTGTATACAATGAATGTGTCTATGCGATATGGTTAGAGCGGAACCAGCGAGTCTTTGAGAAGAAAGCCAGAGATTATGAAGTCATTGCCAGAGAGATAGCATATATGTATAGTGTTAGAGCACAGTTTCTACGCAACTTATTATTCTAGCTAAAGATTTGTTGAACACTACACATATATGTTATCTCTCTAGCAATGACTTCATAATCTCTGGCTTTCTTCTCAAAGACTCGCTGGTTCCGCTCTAACCATATCGCATAGACACATTCAGTGTATACAATTTTAAAAGCTTGAGGTCTCATTGTTCTTCCTTTGCATTCTTTATCACCCATTCCATGTGTTGTTCCCATGTTGCGAATTGGATAATAGGTCTCTGCCACCATAATAGGATACCAAATTGACAAGTTGAACACATTAGACACGGAACTTCAAAGACAAGGAAAAGAAATAACTTTTAAGCTTGTCATCTTTCCTCCTATGAGTCCTTTAAAAATTCAAGAGATAATGACCCCACATGGGAATTGAAACTGAGAATGTATTATGCCAGTTCATGCTGGAGCCCAACATGGTACAAGGAACGAGAGTGGAGAGCTGAGGAAAGAACTAAGGCAATTTAAAGAAACAGTAGCTAGTAGATATTCGCAAACAAAGAATGGTCGTGTTGACTATCTAATATGGTAATGAGATCACATCTTCTCTTTCGGAAAAGCATAAAACTTGTAATAGACAAGGAAAAAATATAGTCAAGGATGAGGTGGTCCAGACAGGAGAAAACAATTAGCACTTGGGATGATATTTCACTAACAAGATGTCAATCAACACTTAGGGGGTCAATAGAATGTATATGCACAGTCGCTCATCTAATGATCAAAGCTAAAAGGCAGTGGCGATTAAAGTAACACAGCATAACAAGAGGCCGTTATGGAGATAAGATTTTTTGTGTGGGGAGAGTCAAGTCAAGTCAAAATCCTTCCTGTCAAGAGCTTCCATGTATAATATGCTTCTTTCAATTACTAGTTGCTTGCTACTATCCAACTGAAAATAAGAGGCATTAGGCAATGCATCCAGAATTAGATTGACACTTCCCCAGACAGGCTTCATTTATTTACAGCAAAGATCTCCCATTACATATGCATAAAGAGCTCGTAAGAAGTATATTAACTCTACATGTTTATTTGTTCCTTCACATATACAAAGAGCAAAGCAGCTACATTCTGTTTTCAGCAGGATAAAATAGGTGAATAGAAATGCATAAATGGTCAGATTTTTAATATTACATTCAAACGAAGCAAATGAAACTATAAAGTAAGGTCAGGGATTGGATAAGCAACAGAGAGGGTTTCGGCATATGATGTCTCAAACAGACATGATAGACATACATAAGAACTCCTGATCTTTCATACAAGCGTGTACATAAAAAGATCAAAGATATTGCAAGACTTCAGAGGCATATTTACAAGAAAGAGAACATGTGGGATTTTCAGGATATCTGTCCTCTCATTAATGAGATGACAAAAGGCAAGAATGGCAATCTTGGGCGTAAAAGGAAAAGAATAAATCATAAACAATCAAAAAGGATTTAAACTTATCTACAAAAAAAAAACAAAAAAAAAACAAAAGAAAGAAAGGAAGGAGGGTCAGTAGTTTCACTTCTGTCCACATGAGTTGAAGGGTAAATAAATGAAAGAAAGAAAGAGGATTGAAATCTGAACTTCTTCTCCTTGAGGTACCGTCCTTGTCCAGAGAAGATTGATTCTTTAAAATCAACTGGTAAAGTAGCAAGCTCTAAGAGGCTGGAATGTAAACGAAGCACACTTTCTCAAATGTGTTCTAGACTGCCAAATATCCTTAGAGATGATATTCACTTATCTTGGACGAGAGTTACAGAAGGGTGACAAAAAGGGGATTTTGGCAGCCAAAATTCAGACACAAAAGACAATTGTCACTTTTGGATGGTAAAAATATTTTAAGCTTCCAATTTTAAAATACTAAGCCACATATACAACTTCTAATTCGTTCTCAGACAACTAAGAAAACATGGAAACAGGCCTATGGTGCTCCCAATCAACCTTCAATTCACTCCTTACACTTCGTTTGGATGGTTGTTACGCATTCCTTCATAATGTATCATATTGTGTTGTTTTGTGTTATATTGTATCGTATTGTATTGTTTTAATGAATATAACATTTGGATAGATTGTATCATTCTTTATCCTTACATGTCACACATAATCTACAAGAAAAATAGGGTAATGACGTGATCACACCAAATTGGTCATTACACAAAATGAGACTTCTCGTCGTTACACAATGGATTTAATGATACGACACAATAAAATTTAAGTAACAATCATAAAAAAAACATTGTCTTTAAACTCAAACAAATAAGTACTAATTGAAAAGGATGAATGGACAAACAAATCATCAAGCATGCCTTCAACCTAAGAAAGAGGGTTGAATTAGCCAAACTCTCTTATATATGAAATAAAATTTATAAAAAGTGGATATAGAGAGTTTATCTAATCAATCCAAAGTGATTCAGGCATAGTTATTATTGTAAATGTAACCGACCATAGTACAAAAACTCAAAAAAATAAATTAAAAAGTTACTCTGGCGCATTTGTTTATAAAAACTAGGCATTAATACATAAACGTGTATTTTAACTTGGATTCAGCAGCTCCAATCTATGCCCTCCAATTTTGGGCGTGCATAAGTAGGCAAAGATGAACACACACACTATACACTAATCAATTTGTATTATGCCACTATGTTTCTATTTGTTCAACTTTATATGAATTAAGTGTTTTCCAGCTGAGACTGGGCAACTTTATATATTATGCCTAAAAACAAAACAAGATCGAACAAAAACTGCGAGAAATTCAAGTTTCTAAAACGAACCTAAAATGAAATTGCCGTCATCATCAACTTCTCTTAACCTCTGGAACAGCACCAGCATCATCAGATGACGAAGACGAAGAAGCATTTTTATTATCCGATTCTTCGTGCTTAAATGAGGGCAAAGGATTAGAGCCTTTGATAATCCAACCAAGGGCGTAAAATGAAAGCCCAGCTAAAATTGCAGTTCCCCAAGCGTGGGAATACCATTTGCTGTACTGCTTGATAGCGAATCTCCATTGCTCTCTCAGTGTAGCCGCGTCTGGGTTCGTACGATCCGGCGGGTTTGGAAAGTGTGGAGCGCCGGAAAATCCACCGTTAGATGATCCGCCGGAGATTTTCGGTGGATTTGTTGACGGCGGTGAAGAGAAGTTCTCGGTGGGTTTAGGATTTTGATGGTCAGCCATGGTAGAAGCTTAAGGAAGAGGTGATAGAATCAAACTAATCCAAATACTATATATATTTATTGTTTTTGACATTTGATTCGTTGTTCGGTAATTAATCATACGCAAAAATAAATTAATTCACAAATAAATATTTCTTTGTCTTAATTTATGTAGCATCTTTCGAATTTTGAGATTCAAATAAATCTATTGATATTGAGATAGTTCAGTCCAAATTAGTTATTGTTATTTCTCAAAGCAAGTATGCCTTAGACATTTTTGACGAGACAAGAATGACGGGCTGTAAACCTATTGACACTCCTATGAATTCGTAGGTTAAATTCCTTCACGGACAGAGAAAGCCACTCAATATTCATGAAAGATATAGACGGTTGGTTGGAAAGTTGAATTATTTCACAATGACTAGACTTGACATCACTTTTTCCGTGAGTGTTGTAAGTCAGTTTATGATTTCCCTTGTGATTATGGTGTATATCGATCGATTCGGTTCGATTTATCAGTTTTTCTATTTTTAAATATGATAAATAGATAACAAAACCAATAAGATATTTGTTATTGATTTTTGGTCTTGAACAATTCGGTTTCTGAGTTTAACCAATAAGAAAATGCTTTCAAACCAAATATATGACTTGTCCAACAATTTTGACACGAAATAAAAAAGAGAGAAATCAAATTACTCATTGAGTGCAAAAATTCTACTTAGTGTAATAAAGTATAGCAAATACTCACAATTTACAATCTTAGTCATTGTCTAACCCTTGCCATCATTGTTGCAAACCCTACCCGTCGTTGTTCTTAGTTCTTTAGGTTTTGCATTGTGAACCTAAAGACTAAAGTAATACTAAAACGTAGAGGGTAAATGCATATAGCAGAGTTAAATAGTGTTAATTATGTAGGGTCCTTATAGTTATAGTCTAATATAGTGATTATATTAATATTTTTTGTTTGATATTTATGTATGACTTAAAATTAAAATAGTAAACAATTATATTTTTAATTGTTATCGGTTAAATCAATACCCAATATTAAAAAATCAATATAGAACCAATAATCTAATAATTTTTTTTATAAAACTATTAAATAAACATTAACCAATAACTCAATAACAATAAACCAATAACACTTTTTTCGGTTCGATTTATCGGTCGGTTCGATCTTTGCACACCTCACTTATGATAGTCATTGGGATTATTGTCAATGATAACAATATCAACATAAACAATCAAATAAATACATCGATTTGATGCAAAATGCCAATAAAAACATAGAGTGATCATATCCATTACGAGTCATGTCAAACTGCTGAATTACTGTGTTGAACTTCTCAAATCAGGCTCGAGAAGAATGTTTCAGACCATATAGTGTAAAATTTTCTTATATCTTTCAATTATTGTGATTTATAATATATTTTTTCATAGTTTACAAATATATAAATTTCATTAAAAAAATTTAAATATTTAATGCGCAAACTTCCTATCAAACTTTAAATGTTTAACGCTCGAACAACGAAAAATGTATCATCCGCTATAATATAGTACTTTTTTCTTTTCTAGTTGAGTGTTTACTGGCCATAGAGAAAATGAAATCAAAATGAGAAATGGTCAAATGACCTCCCAATCTATTACCGAATTTTCAACTACACACCAATTCTTTGCGGGAGTCCTACCCCCCACTCCCCCCGAACTACTTTAAAATGGAATAGATTGGGAGGTCATTTGGCCATTTCTCATTTTGATAGGACACCTTAGATGAAAATTGTCACGTAAAATGACACGTAGGACGTGTGTGTTTACTTGTTCAACTTTATAAAAATTTAAGTATGTATTTATGCACATCCAAATTGGAAGACATAAATGTGAGCTAAGCTCAAGTTAAAGAGTATGTATTTATGTATTATACCATAATTAACTGTTATATATATATATAACTATGTATATAATTTATTGGCTCGCTTCAAAAAAAATTTTGAATAAAATCAAATATTATCTATTTTAAAAAATATAAAACCAAATCAAACCCAGATAAAATTTATTTATTTAATAAGTTTGGATCCGTTTTTATCCATGACAGAAATCACTTAGTAGTAGAAACAAGAAACCAACATCTAAAAATAGAAATAAGAAAGAACTTAAACAACCAACCTTAACCAACATACTTGATGAAAGAAACATATAAGCATTTTTATGTAGTTAACATATTAATGCTCTCGTGTAACTTATAAAGTTGTTGTCAAGTGACTACTAAAAGGTTATAGCCTTACAGGTTCGAACAGGGGAAACTGTCTCTTGCAATTACAATAGACATTGTAGCTTATGCACAAGAGCATCAATGTAAGAATCTTCAAGTCCTTTACTCAACAAGAACTCTCTCCACTTTGCGCGATTCGCTCTTATTTTACACCCCTCTTCACTCTCATCATTCATTACCATTTTGATTGCCTTACAAACTCCATCTTTAGTGAAAGATCCATTTTCTTCATTTCTCTCAACTTCCACTCCAGCTTTCAAGTCTCCACCAAACAATCTTGAATTTATGAATTGATCACCAAAATTTGGTACTAAAACCAATTGACACTCATTAATCATGACCTCCGATAACGAGTTTCCGCCACAATGAGTGACAAAACATCCAACAGAAGGATGAGATAACATCAATTGTTGCTCTGCCCATCCTGAATGAACAATGCCTTTCCCTTGTGTTCTCTCTTTGAAACCTTCCGGTAATGCCTCTTCGATTGTCTCAGCTTCAATAGGCGGTTTTAAAGCAGCGAAAAAACGGATAACCAGTAAGTTCAAGTCCCAAAAACCAAGTTCTTGAAATTGATCTTTCTTGAGATTACATTCACTACCAAATGCACACAAAATAACCGTCTTTTCTTGAAATTTTTCGAGCCATTTTGACCAATTTTCCTCTGTATTTGAACTCTCTATTGGTTCGGGCAAGACTGGCCCGGCTAACACAACTGGTTTCTTGAACTTATGCTCAACAAATTCATAATAAGGTCCTTCTATTTCTCGAGTAGTTTTGAATGCAATGGCATCCCCGTCTTGAAAAGCCAAAAGCAAACGTTGAGTGAACGATACAGAGCCAGAACCAGAGTTACTAGAATTCTTCCCCATTGAATGTAGAGCTACGATTAAACGAGCTTCATGTTTGTGGAGTTTGATAGATGAATCAACAGGAAAACCAGGTGGAGGTTCCATCATTTCAGCTTCTGAAGATGGATTTTCGCCACGCATAAGATAACCAACAGATGATGGAGTAATAGAACAGTAATGCACAGACTTAACTTTGTATTTTCGAGCAATGGATGGAACCCAATAAGCAAAATCATAGAAAATGAAATGGGGTTTGATTTCTTGAATTAAAGATTCAATCTTTGGTAATGTAAGATCCAATGCTTGACAAAGAAGATTCTGATTGAAAATAGGAACATCTGAAGTTGTTTCAGCTCCCAGTGGGAGTCCATCAACATGTGGAACTGTGACGGATTTAAAGTTTATGAGTTCAGGATAACGATTGAATTTTTCTAATTTGGAAAGTGTGTTTGTAGGATGGACAAAGAAAATTTTGTGGCCTCTATGTGCAAGTTTGTTGGATAGATGAAGAAATGAAGTAAGATGCCCCATGGCATACCATGGATACATAATAAAAGTTAATTTCTTGTCCTCCATTTTATCTTCTTTGATCTGCAAATCAACAATTTCGTATCAGAGTGTAAGTTTTATATACTGACAGTGTAAATTATTTACTCAATCAGACCGCTTATAATGTAAATTACAAGTAAATATGTTGAAAAGCATTAATCACCTTTTTCTAGAAAATTCATGAGCTAACACACGCGGAAAGTTGAGATAATCATGAATATGCATTTCAAGACTCCAAAACACTAAAATAAGAAATGCGACTTTTGTAGAAAAAAACAAGTAAGATTAGAAGGTTGAAATTAGAACTACTACTCACTTTTTAACAGAAAATAATTAAATGGGAGTACTTTGTACTAACACATCAATGCCATAGTTTTGCACAAATAAAAAGTATTAGTACTATCTAGTATGTGAGTTTCATATGGTTCATTCTAATGAATTTGCACTCCACAAATGCAACAATTAACCATCTGAGGTGGAGTCGGAATTTTTAGTTTGCAAGTTTTTGAGCACAATTATTTTTGTTTACTAGGTTCTTGATAGAGATTTTTTTTAAACACAAATACAAATATTGAGCTAAAACTATTGAATTCTGCCGAATCTATAAGTATGAACGAATTATCTTAGGCAATACGCTATTAAACTTTAATTTTGGGAAAATGATACCAAAGTAAACAGAGAATGTAAGATAGGGTCTTCCTATTTTTAACAAGAAAAGAAACAAAATAACTAATTAATAAAAGTTACGATGGGATGAATAGGATTCATCCAATCTTAATAAAAAATGGAAAAAATCCTAATAGGGAGTAAGTAGGGGCTATGGCGTCTCTCCGTTTGGAGACTCTGGAGGATTTCCCCCATCCTTTCCCCCCGTGTCTCTCCTCCAGCATTTCTATGAGGCGCTCGGCTTGAAACCCCCCGGAACGCGTGTGTGGAGTTCCCGGTGAATCTCTTGAATCACTGCGGCTTCTATTTAAATGAGTGTTACGCGGTGTAAATTTATCCCAATGAATATCAGACATCAAATAAAATAAAAAAAATTTAAAAACAAGAGGCTAAAGAGTTACCAAATTTTTTATCATCAATTAGAATTCTTGATTCGAATCATGAAAATAAGGAAACTTCAGATGGAAAGTGCTTCTCCTTTAATGAACCTTACGCAACATAAATTCAATCTAATAAATCTACAACATTTGAAAGTAGAAGGCTAAAAAAAGAAAAAAAAATTATATGCATGAATCATGATAAATCAATGTTTTCAGAGAAAAATACCAGAAAGGAAAATGTTAAGGATCACACGATTCATATGCAACAAATTAGTAGAGTAAATAGGAATAGACACGTGGCTAGCTATGAGCTTATTTCTAAGTTTTTTTTTTAATTATATGAGTTGAAGAATAACTCTTTAAGTCGAATAAAATATTTATTTCATAGAAGTAAAGAAAAAAATTACCATATGATATTAAACATGACTCAACATTATAAAATCGAAAAATTCGAAAGTAGAGTAGATAGGGTGGATCGGTGAGGTATGAAAACAAAATAGTAGTCATATATGTTGAGAGCGTGACATGTGTCCCCGCGACTAATCAACAAGATGACATGTGTTACTTGTCTTCACTGCATGTTTGCTATGTGTCGCTTCGAAAAACACGTGTCAACCTATTTGATTTCATGCTCTTGTATAGAATTATATAGGTATGATAACTCTTCAATATTTTTTTGTAATTTGATTAATGAAATGTCGATAATGAGTGCAAAAATATTATAAAATATGAAGACTAATAATTGATCAATACATTTGTAATTACAGTGTGGCAAACAAATAAGTCAACATAATTACTAGATTGTATAATTACTAGACTGATTATTGCTATTCTGATAATTACACAAATTTCAATTACGCTTTCAAACGAATCTTAAAATTTATTGGAGAAAAAAAAAAGTAAGAGGAGGAGACAAATTTGTAGTTGTTATCCCATTTTAAAGTATAATCATTTTGAATTTGTGTCCCTTTGATCAAGTTCCTTGTATTCATAACATCAAACAAGAAGGCATATTAATAAAAAAAAATCCTCTAGGTATATATGTAATTGAAACATTTAATCAAGTGCATCATTTAATTTACTTATTTTATATATGTCAATAAATAATATTACATTAATTTTAAAATATATATTAAATATTTAAAGAATTTTATAGAGATATCTCAAGTTCATGTATCCCATTTCTAACATGTCAATTTGGCCCTAGTTGTTCCAAGGGTAAATTTAAAAACATGTACATTTTGAAACATTATTATAGGAACCTATATTTCTAATATAGTAAGCGTAAATAAAATCTATTCATAATTGATCCGTTCTCCACGGCAAGACATTGTTGCTTATCTAAGTTTTATTTTAGCGTTTTTTACTTTACTTCCTTTTAAGTTGTAACTCTCTATGAGCTTTTTAACTTTTCAAAAAATTTACACACAAAATTACATATAATTTATAATACTTTTTTTACGACAAGACATTTGCTGCTTATCTAAATTTTGTTTTAGCGTTTTTTACTTTGCTTGCTTTTAATTCTCTATGAACCTTTAACTTATTCAAAAAATTTACACAAACGAGATCATATATAGTAATTTATAATAAACTTTTTACGACAAGATATTTGCTACTTATCTAAGTTTTGTTTTAACGTTTTTACTTTGCTTGCTTTTAACTCTCTATAAGCCTTTAACTTATTCAAAAAAAATACACACACGAGATCATATATAATTTACAATAAGCTTTTTTACGACAAGACATTTGTTGTTTATCTAAGTTTTGTTTTAGCGTTTTTTACTTTGCTTGCTTTTAACTCTCTATGAGTCTTTAACCTTTTCAAAAAACTTACACACACGAGATTATATATAATTTAAAATAAACTTTTTCTCTTTTCGCAATTAAGATGGAGAAAAACTTGCACCAATTATTCCTTCTCCTCATATAATTTCATGTGATTCTTTCTATTTAATTTATGTGATACACTTTCTTTTATCCTCGAAGACCGAGCCTAAAATATGACAAGGTATAAATACAATTCCGATTGTGACAAAAAGGCCTTCCAACGCCATAAAAGTGATAAGTTTTTTTTTTCTTCTTTGAGGTCCAAGGGTTTCCAGGTGATTCCCCTTTTTCTCTGAAACCCCCTTTTTTTTTTTTTTTATCGAATTTCTAATTCAATCCTTTTTATGATTTTATTTTGTATAAAAAGATTCAATTTTGTTGTTTTTTTGCAGATTATTGAAAGGCGATTTTGATTTTTGTTGCTGTTCAATCGATTTCAGGTTTGATTTCTCTTCCGATTTGTGAAAAAACGATTTTTTAAAACACCCTTTGATCCTGATTTGCATATAATTGATTGGGTTTTTTCCGATCTGGCATAGAGAGAAGACTTTGAATATATATGTGTATAGAAAATCTGGATCTGTTGATTGTTATGTTTGATTAACTTTTTGATGTTATTGGCAAAGACCCTTTTGTCTTTCCTTGAGGAATCTGTTGATTTTGTTTCTGTTTAATGAAGTATTGATAATCAATTTTCATCTGTAAATTGCTCAGAAAAGATATCTTGGTGTTTCAGGAAAATCTGTTATTTCTTGGGTGATTTGGGATTTCCGTTATGCTAATTTTTTCCGTAAAAATTGATGCACATGTTTGTTGTTTTATGTCTTGATTTGGTTGCTAAAAGTTGTTATTTTCTGGTATATGACTTAATTAGAGGACAATCTAAGGAGGATTTTAAATGGGGGTCCAACAATTTGAGGATCTTGTTTTGAATGTCGTTGCTGTAGGATTTTTGGGGAACTGAATGTTCTTCAAGGTCTCGTTTACTCTAGTTTTCAACTTGCATTCGGAAAATATGGAGTGAAGTATGCTTAAAATTGTAACTCTTAAAGGATCTCTCATCATTCTGCATTATGCTTTGTTCGGGGTAAAAGAAAGAGAGAAAAATAAAAGCATGGACGTGTTTTCTTTGTGTTAAACCGCTATGGGTGTATAACTATTTCTTTGCAATCTTGGCAGTTGGCACTATGTTAGTATCATATCAGTCTAGTGCAGTATTGTTCTCTGCTGCTATCTTGGTGCAATGAGCCACAGTAATTTAAAAACTCATAGTATTGATCTATTATAATGGAATTAATTAAGATGGGTTATAGAATAGTTAAGTATTTTGTCTTCCTTTTAATAGTTAGTTTTAATGTTCGTGCAGCTGACTTGTGTTTTTAAATGCACTTAACAGTAACTTGAGCTATGGGAAAGAGGAAGGCAAAATCAAAGCCACCTCCAAAGAAGAGGATGGACAAACTTGATACTGTTTTCAGCTGTCCTTTCTGTAGCCATGGCACCAGCGTGGAATGTCGCATGTAAGTTAATTATTTAGCATTCTCATGTCCAAGTTGTTTTTCTTCATTGACATTGGATACATTGAGCTTTTCCCTCTCTGCCTCCAAACCACTTTGGACATTGTTAGATTCAGATGATACCTAAAACAATCCTTTTGAAAGGTCCTGCTGATTTATACCATCCCCTTCCCTTCTTCCACCAGCCAAAAGAATAATAGTAGAAGTAAGGAGGGGAATAAGTTCTGTCAGCCAGCTTTATACATGCTGTACCTGCTAGTTTACATGGAAGTGTTTAGTTGCTTCCATCGGTGTGTGTAAAAAAATTCAACTCATCATGAAAAACGTGCATTGCTTCTCATTCTTGGTCAACAATTAATTTGACGTGTAATTGCTTTTGGCTCAATCTTATCGTTCATCTTTCCTGGTATCCAGTGATATGAAAAACTTGATTGGTGAGGCAAATTGCAGAATCTGCCAAGAGAGCTTCAGTACCACTGTCACAGGTATACCTAAACTTTTGGTTTCTCGTGTACCTATTAATTTATCTATGCTTCATGTTTTGTAATGACATTTGATTAGATGATTAAAACCACTGGGCCGGAAAATATAATGCATAACTTGCGACCTACTACTTCCATGAGAAAGTAGTCTGAGGAAATGGGGATAACATAGAAGAGTAATCTTTATCGATGTGTTCAATGAATTGAGTATTTTCTAGTTTACCTAACAGACTCTGGATTAAAGGATCTGCCTTCTGTCAGATAAGACTTCATATTGCATTCGCTCATGCCATATTTGTATTGGCGAAAGATTTTGTCCGTGGCCTTCATGTCTTTTCACCCTTTTAATGTCTCATTTGACTTTTGCTTGCACAAGTATAACTGGATTGCTAACAAGTTTTTTATTTTTGTGTTTTTGTCTTTGCAGCGCTAACAGAACCTATTGATATGTAAGTGCACCTAACCTTGCCATTGATTTCTTCAATGATGGATATAGATATTAAACTATTTTGAGAAGTACACACATATTTATACCGAATTCACATAACATTTACTGTAAACTATCTCTCCTCTCTGCATTTCTCATGTCTCTTTGTTGGGAACTCACAGATATAGTGAATGGATTGACGAGTGTGAACGAGTCAACAACTATGAAGAAGAAGATGTTTCTTATAGATCCTGATGAACTGCTCAGGACTGTGAGTAGACCGTTGGCAATAGTTCTGTCTCACTGCCTCAGATGAACGTGAAACTTATCCAGGCCTCGCTGGAGTCTAATAATAAGTAACTCCATTTAAGAGGCTTTCTATGTCTAAATAGTTTGAAATAGACGCAGAACCTATCTTGTTTATATTCTGCTTGTGCAAGTACAACTGTTTCTATGAAATTGGATTAACGACGTATCTACCTAATGTCAAGTAGTTTTATTTCTCCCATTACATGATGTCTCAAGTACATGTTAAGCCCTTCACCATAGGGTGACTGTTCAAACCATATCTGGAATTTTGAAATCAAGGATTAAAAATAGTCATTTAGCAGTATTATAGAAGCTTGAAGTTGGCTGGTCAAGTTCAATTTAAGCCACAACCAACTTCCTGACAAATCATCCTAAACTTGCAATTAACATATCTTCAGCACATAATAGGTGCAAGTATCTGAACCAATTCGTCCATCGCATCGATTATTTCACTGAGTACTTGTTATGTCCCTTTAGTATAACAAAGCTTATTAGAGTTGTCAATGTTAAAAGGAGCATATCTTTCCCATTTGGAGTGAAGGCCTACCTGAACATAGTTAACGCAAATATTACCAAAAAAAAACTATTAAATCTTAATAATTTTACCCCACTACACATAGAAAGCAGCAGATGTTGAAGAAAATGACCATTACATTTGGTCACCAAATTCGACACTACAACAAAAATACATTTAGTGTCAACTTGGTTCTATGAGAACAAGTAAATAGGGTTTTCATTCTCATGCAGTTAAAGTGTGCTCCATAGTCCGTGTCTCACATGACAAAGAAGCATTGACCATAAGCCCGCGGAAAGGGGAGACATCTGGTTGACCCCGACTGATGAATAAACGGCACCAGGGTAACACTTCTACCACCGGATGTTTTGAGTCTCGAGACGAAACTGCTGTATAATACAAAGGCGAAAAGCCTCTTGTTTGAAAAGAGTATCATCGAATGTATATAATTACGTTATGAAGTAGCCATCCAGATCGTCTACAAGATAGTCATAAGGATCGCTATTCCCATAATCAAATCCTTCACAAGTTGGAACAATTGGAACCGGAGCAGCATGGATGTTTCCCACATACTTCATATTGGCCTTCACTCTGCCCTTCACAGTTCGCTTGTTGTCCAAAGGAAATTCAGCAGTTAGTCTTCCCATTTGCTTTTGCAAATCAGCAACTGATACATTGCTTATCTTCCCTTTGGGAATCTTTTTCCCATCAACAAGTTTCAGTTCCAATCTGTACAAGGCACATGCATCATACTTGTTGATCTCATACTCGTAAAGATGCCATTCTAGATTTTTCATCGGTTGTGGATCCATGTAGTAGGATCTCTTCAACCCACCAAATTCATTCATCATTTGCTTCCTTGACTCATGCCAACCCCGTCCATTATAATCTGGCAATGACCTCTGCTTCCTGTTTCCACTTTCAAATGCTCTTCGAGGTTTATCAAAGAAAAGCCACTCCCTAATTATTTCACCTTCAACAACTTTAAGATCAAATAGCTCTGCAGAAGCATAAGCAAACCAGCGGATATCAGATTTTACAAGTAAAAGTGTAGAACTAAGTACACAAAAAATCGCAGCAATCAGAAATACAGATATGCCCCAGAACTCTCACCAGGTGCATTCCAGGGGGACTTTGCCGTGGCAGCACCCTCACACTCGGGAACACCAACATCTTTTCCATGTGCTTTTGCACTAAGAGCTTGAAAAAGCAAATTATCCTTTAAGCCAATACCCATTGGCCGAACAACTGGAGGCCTCCCAGGATAGCCTTCATTAGGTGCAAGAGAAGCATGATAGTCGCTGCAGTAGTCTTGAGACTTCTGACACCAATCTGACCCCATCGCAGGCCGAGGACAATCCCAAAGTGCACATTTCGGCCCCAGGAAAGCAGAGGGTGGAGGACTAATATGAATAGGAGGCATAGCATCCTCTAGGCAGAGATTTAAAGCATCAAATCCAGGTAAGTACTGCTGATCGTATTCGTGATGCAAATCAAAAGAATGGTAATCCAATTGTGTTGCAATGCCAAGATTGTTGACTCCTGTGTTATTAACCATTAAAGGCAAGCCTTTGCATTGATCAACCAACTGGAAACCTTGCTCCTGCAGCACCTGAGTTACATTGAAACCCTACAGCAAACAAATTGCTTAACAGGTAAGAATTAATTGATCACTTAAACATGCATTCTAAACCAGCTGAAAAACAAAAGATTGCGAAAGGTCTAATCTTCACTTGTTAGAAATCAACCAACAAAGGAGATATACAAAGCTATATGAAGAGAAGGGTCAGGAGGCTATTTAGATAAATGAGAAACATGCTGTAGGATAATTGTTAAGGAAAACTTCAAGCAAGATAGCAGCCACAACAGACATGAACTTCAAACCAAATTAAACCATCATTTTCTTCCTAAAAGGCCAAAGTGTACATAGCACTCATTTTTAGATTAATTCAAATGATACTCTCAGTTTTATTCTATGTCGTTCAATCGTGCATTAACAATATGTCAAATGTGACTTCCTCCAAGCATTAATAGTGGTGGAAGAAAATACTAATGTAATAGCTACCTGATAGAGAAACCATTAAGATGAAGCTTAAATTTGATTAAAGATATCTATACATATATGACTGCTATTCTTATTGATATTGATCAATGTGGGCTAGAAATAATCCTCCCATTTATTTAAGACATAAAAGTTTATCAATTGTGAAAGGTTTCCCAAGGAGAAGCAGCAACCTCCTTGTAATTACCAGGTCTAAACATCAAATATCAATCAAGTCATACTCAAGCTAATCTATAGGAAGATCATTCTGTCACAAGATCATACCAATCAGAAGAGTCCAGCAATTGCAGAAGATGAAATTACAAGTAAAATGCATACCTCTTGAAAACCAGTAACGCTAACTTTTTGAGCATCAGGCTCAGGCTTAGGTGCAGCTAATGCACTGGTGGCATCATCTTCTTCCTCACCCAATAGCAGTCTATAGATATCTGCTGATGATGACACACGGCTTCCTCCCTGCAAAGGCAGCCATTATGAAAAACACACAATTGTATAGCTCTATGCCACCAATACCCGAAGACAGAAACATACTTATAACAATACCACGTTCAATAAACGAAACCAATACAAAGGATATAGGAAACATAAATTCACACAGCCTACAATATTCATAAATACTGTCTTTTGACTAACATAGTGAAATTGATCCGCACTCGCTATATGCCAAAACTTTCTTTGTGCATGTGCTCAAGCATGCTTCAAGTCACGAGACCATTAAAACACAAGCTTACATATAAGAAGACACACCAACATGCATTTTTTCCTTTGCAATGTACCCACCACGGACAGGTACAAAAGATAAAACCTCTAAGTGCGCTCAGAGCTAAAAGGGACGTAAATATTTGTTCTTGCCTGCAAAGAAGAAGCCGGTGATGGCTCATTAAGCTCAGATTTCCATTCACGCAGCATCTGGTGGACTTGCTCTTCAAGCAACCCAACATCATACGTTCGGCTTTCCTTCCTTGCAGATTGTAGATTAGTTAACACACCCTGCAGATCATCCACACGGTTCTTTGCCCTGTCCTTGAAGAGCTGGTGTGATGCAGACTTACATGCACCCCTCTTCGAAACCTTCCTCATCCAATCAAACAAAAGAACACCCTAAACTCCTCACCTGCAAAAAACCAACAAGTAAACATACTTAACTCTAAACATCCCATTCTGTTTATCAATTTCTCTTCAAATATATACCCACCACAACACCTAAACCATATGCAACAAATAAATACCAGTACAGAATATCTGTTACAAACCCAATACCTCAAACAACAAGAAGAAAAACCCAACAAAACCCAACTCAAAATCTAACACAATACTAAAATTCAAACATCAATTTCTTACCAAATCCAATTATTTCTCACAAGCATCAAATCCCAAAGAAACCCAAAATCAGAAATGAAAGATTACCCAAGTTAAACCTCAAAACAACCAATAAAACTCGCTCCTCACGATCTCCAGCTGGAAACAACAACTTGAAATCCCCAAATTATCGGAATCAAAAACAATTGGAGCATCAGATTCTACTAAAATTTATGCATATATATTAAAAAACAGAATAAAAACAAGAAAAAAAAGACGCCCAAGTTGCCAAAAAAGCAGAATCACATTCCAAACATAAAGAAATTCGAAAAGTAAACCAAAAAAAAAAAAAAAACTAAAAGGGGTTGTACCAGTTAGCGGTGAACCAAACTGAACAAATGCAAGTGAAGATAGAAAGGAAGTGAAAATGCTGGTCAGTGTTCCTTCTATATAGAGAAGAATTGGGATTTTGCTTCGGTAAATTTCTTGGAATTTTGATGATTTTGAGCTTAGAGAAGAGTAGAAGAAGACTGGTTAGTGGTTACTATCAATACCTAAAGAAAGAAAAAAAATGCGATTTTGATGACATTTCATGTCTACGCGGCAAAAGCATGAGGCAAGGGGTGTATATATGTATGATGTTGCTTTGAATTTCCTTTTATACCCCCACTCCCCGACTAGCTCGACTAATTTAGATTTACGTTCGATGATTGATTTTGGATCGTGTCGTTGAGTATTCGTGATTGAAGTTGCAATATGCTTGAAGTTTCGTGTTATTTCTGCATGGAAACTTCCGACGTATGTGTTTGAAGTACGAATTGTTTTTTTATTCTCAAAGCTTTAACACGAAAAAAGTTCAAAGACAAAAAGATCTCTTATCAATTTCACCATCCCTTCCATTTGTTTTATCATCTTTATTTATTTGACTAGAAAAAGCAATGGAACATTTTTTTTTCCTACTCCTCCAAAAGAATGTAAAATAAAAAATAAAATTTATACATTTAAAAGTTATATTAAATTACCATTTTTCTATAGCTAAGCCTAAGAATAATGTTAATTACCGACAAAACAGACTGGCCCAAGTGGGAGATTGTTAGCGAAAAAGTTAAAATTTAAATTTTATAGATTCTAAATTTAAATATAATGATATTAGGGGTTGGTAATTGAATTTTAAATTCATTTTTTTTTATACATATTGAATAAATTATTTGATAAAGATATATAATTTAGATTAAAATTACTAAATCGATCGAACAATTAAGTAACTTTCTAGCCCCACACCAGGATAGTGGATGGAATACAATTGCATTGTCTAAGAATAAGGACAAAAATAGAATCTTGTTCCCAATATGAAGTTTGAGGACTACAATTTCACAATGAGATTCTCACTCATGTTGTGGGAATATCAATTCCCTTCCTAAAACAGATGACTAGAAAAAAAAGTTGCCAACAACCGCTCGATATTTAGATCAAATCAATAACAATAAGTCATGTAATAAGTTGGCAAGTTGTTTCCAAGGCAATCTTGAAGAGCTGCAATCTCACTTAATCAAAAAGATAACAACATACCTGATGTAATCCCGTAAGTGGGAACTAGGGAAAGTAATGTATAAGCAGACCTTATCCCGTATCTTGGCAAGCAGAGAGGTTGTTTCCGACAGACAAAAAAAGGAAAAAATGATTCCCATTGACACTTTTCATCAAGAACCAAAGTGAAGAATATGACTCTTTGTGATGATGTGTTAATGAGAGATTGGCCTCTTTTTTTCAGCCTTTATGAGCAGCATCCAGATCCATTCAGCAGAAAGGGCTTTTGTTGTGTGTGTGAATAATAAAAAGAGAAAGAACAAGGGAAGAAAGGCATAAAGGGTACACCTCCATTATCATCTTCAAGATTCCATGATAGTCAAATTCTTGATCACTACTGATATCTGCTATCAATAATGATTTCTGCAGATAAGGGGGCATCTAGACTTACTTTTAACTAGCATCAACATCAGATGCTAGTTGAAGATGATAAGTTTCTTAAGAGTATGTCATCACAGACATCAACTTTTCTATCAGGTTGGGTGGATGAATGTAAACTAAGAAGAACATGGCACAAAACGAAGGTGGCACAACAAAATTTAGGCTAATTTCACCAAATTTAGCATTCAAAAACTTTCATAAACAACGGCTAATTTAAGATTCAACTTTATTTACAGTGAGCGGATAGAAGCTTAGACCGAGCTTTTAAAAAAATGAGCCAAATAGGACTTGGATCAAAAGAATGAAAAGAAAAAAAAATGATTCCTATGTAGCCAAAACTGAGCAAACAAATCATGCTGGTGTTGCTGACTTGCCTTCTCCAATATGAGGAATTCTGAAATTGAACATACCAGCAAGTCCCTTTCCCCTAGCTAGCTGTTCCAGCTCTTGAATTTTGCTTTGAAGGCCCTTTATCTCCTTTTCCAATGCTTCATCTCGTAGTCTCAATTTCTGAAAAACACTTCTTGAACTAAGATATAACTTTTGAACACATATCTAGGAAGAAAGTTCACAGGTTCTTATACGATATATAGAACTTTTAAAATTTCCAATTAGGTGGAACGTAACATGAACATAGTTCACCAGATCACCAGATATAAAAAGCAAAAGTAGCAAAGGAAGAAAATCTTTTTGAATTAGAACCCCATGCTGATATCTAGTACCAGAAGTGATAAAATAAAATAGCATGTACTACTCTAATAGATGGTGTATATATCTGAGTTTGACTTTGAATTATAACCAACAGTACAGGTGGAAATATTGATATTACTAGTGGTTAGTGGTGCAAAAATACCCCGCCACGAGAGGCAAATCAACAGACTAATGCATGTCGTCATCCAAGGCGATCAGATTTAGATAGAATATAGAAGGAAAAACTTCAAAGAGGGATTATAAAGCATATTTAAGAGAAATATCAAGAGGACAATGTTAAAACTTTCAGGTGAAGATGAAATAGTCAAGCTTGAAGATTAGATAATAGATAAAGCACACTTAAGAGCTTGCTAAGAAGAAATAAGAAGAATATGATAGGATTACCTCCATTTCTTGCCTACGAAGTTCCTCCTTCTTAGCCTCTGACCGAGAATTCCTTTGCACCTCAAACACAACAATAGCACCTGCGACCTGTTCAGCACATTGCAAAAGTTGCACAAATATTAATTAGAAGATGCACAGGCAGCAGATGGCAACGGCAGGTCATGTTTCAAGGGTTAAAGTTGACCACAAGTCTCAAGAGATTCAAGGCATAGACATTGATGTGTGTATGTGCAGATGCCACTGAACACAAATAGATTCAAGAAAAAAAGTCCTAATGGCTTGTCGTTATACTGAAAGTGACATACACAAAGTGCGTCATGGCATAAGATAATCTGTACGTTCCAGTGACCAAGCATTAGTATAACGGGATGCATCATGCAACATGCATCGACATTAATTTAAACCTAATTACTCTATCACACTGTTAATGAGCAGCTGAAACAGGCATTAGGACTTTCAATATAGCAGCTTCAGCCAGCTCTGCTGGACTAATAACTTTTCCATTGCATTCTCCACTTCCATTGACATATTAGTTCCAAAGAATTTAGAAACTGCTTGACCATCCAATTAAGAAATTGTGAGACAATACAATATCCGATTTAGTAGCAGCAAGCACTGAAGGGCATCATGGCACACTAAACTCCCGCTATGTGCAAGGCCCAAAAAGGCAGAGCCAAAGCGGTCTATTGTATGCATTCTTACCTCGCATGTTTGCGCCAACTCTTACTATGCCAGCAAGTACAAGACAAAATTTGTCAAGACTTGGAGCTCTTTCTTTTCAAGAACTTAGTGCAGTCATTGAACAAATATTTTTGGGCAAGCAAGTAAATGAATCGAATCATTTGTTGAACTGTTAATACTTCATAAACACCCAAAACCAACCCTAAAAACTTCCCGCCTTCTCTTCTCTTCCTCCACTGACACGTATTTGGCTACTACACTATCAGATTTTAATAAAGTTTCAAATGTTTATTGCATATGCTAGCTTGGAATTAAAAGAGTTCTCTGTCAAAAGCCCTTTCAATAGATTTATCCATAAGAAAATTATGTTGCAAGAAAGCATGTAGAGATTCTAAACATCGGCACATGCACGAAATAGCGTAGACAACTCTGGCCTTCAAAACTGTATTGCCAATTTGCCATGACAGGCAGCTGAGACTTTATTTTCATTGAAGCAAATCACCCAAAGCAATAATTCTTAAATTACCAAGATCAGATGTTGTGCACATGCACAAAGCTTTGATATGTATATTGACATATGAAAATTTCCTAAACAAGGTGGTACTTCTCTCATGGCTCTTTGTGCCTTCTGTTCTACTAGCAGTCGACTTTTTGGAAGAATAAATTTTAAGGGAGTTGTACAGAGAAAGATTTAGAAGTCATATTGGTCTAGGCGAAGCGCACACATCAATGGAAGATGAGAGTTATAAGCCTTTGTATTTTCATCATAGCTTTTCTACTCTTGCATTTTTTTTCATACGTTTCTCAAAAACAATTTTCTTGAGCCGAGGGTCTATCGGAGACCGCCTCTTTACCCCACAAACGGAGGGAGTACCTTATTTGAGTGAGAGAACATAACATGTTCCTTTTTTCTTTTGGGGGTAACTAAGGAGAACATATAAAGTTTTACATGTGTAAAAAAATTGTATCATTCGATTGCTTAGCAACGCTTGTCTGCGCGTTCACAAAAATTAACATATGTAATAGATAAGAATCAGGGTAGCTAACTATCAGACATTATTGCAAAAATCAAGTAGGAGAATAAACAATACCGAGAAAACAAAAAGTTCCCCCAGAAGATCAACAGCGGCTTGAACCGCTTTCTCTTCATTCAAAGGTCTTATTCCAACATCAGTTGCATGGCCATATATCCGTCTTTGCATGGTTGTTGTTATCCGGTGATTCGCCTGGATTCAGCAATGTATGTAATGAAAGATGATTCATATATGCAGAAACTCTTAACAAGTCAAAGTAAAAACAGAAGTGGAGCATAACCTTGAAAGAATGAAGTCTACTAGAGTATTCACATCTGAAACGAAATATGTGGAATGTATTGAAACATATCTAGGAACAATCAGAGAAGGATGCAAGTGTGCTACATGTATAACCACATGAAGCATAGAGGAAAACGGACCACGTGAAATGAACTGCTATTTTGCGAGAAGAACTGCGTAGACAACAAATTTCAGACAAACTCATGAACTATAATACAAACCAGTATTAACCACAAAAGTGAGGCGCATGCAACAAAATTTCTAAGACATAAAATCCCTTAATGGAGATACCACAAGCATCAATGGACACAATATTTTCAAAAAATGACCATCATGCTTGTGATGTCTAACCATTGCATTTGCTAGTCACTGCAGTTTGTCATCAATACGTCAATATATTCCTGTCAATGTCTAGATCACATTTTCTTTGTACATTTTCTTGTATGAACAAAAGTAGTAGGAGTCAATTACAAATATGTTAGACGCAACAGGTAGTCTTTCTAACAGAGCAATGATGTCATTGCATGGCATTAAGATTTGCAGTCTTTCAGTGACGAATTGCAATTCTATATATCTATACTACCAGAAATACTTGAGAAGAGACTTGCCAACATTTGAAAGACAGAACGTGATACATTTCTGTTCATATAAATTTAAGACCATTACTCAATGAGGCAGCCACCCACATTTTAGAATTGGACACACTCTTTTAAACTAGCACTAGCATCTACTAATCATACTATCAAATACAAAAACAGCAAAATTTATACCCTCTTCAGGAAAAAAAAACTTTACATGATGCAACTGGACTCATAGCTAAACAGAGAGATTGTAATGACAGGGAACAATTTTCCTCTTAGTTGACCTTCTAAGATGATCCAACCTTCTGGAAAATTTAAATATGGATCAGAACCAACAAAAGATGGTAAAATTCCCCAACAATTCTGCTACAAATAATTGAATGTCACGTTGGAAGAAAACAAGAAGTTATAAGTCGTCACCATTAAAAAAAAAAAACATGATTCTCCTACATTTTGAGCTCTTCTAAAACCTACAATCTCTTGACTTGAACAACCCAAAACCAAAGCAAGAAAAGGTGATCCCGCAACAGTTCTTCTACAAATAATTGAATATCAAGTTGGAAAAAAAGCTAGAATCTATAAATTCTCACCATTTTAACGGCAAAATTCCACAATTCTTTATTTTGATCAGGTAAAAGTATTTTCATTCATAAACATGACCAAAACAGTCGCATACAAAAAATTCCACAATTCTTCTAAAACCAACAATCTCTTATTATACTTGCTGTCCCCTTTGCTTTATTATCACTCTCCTATTATCTTATTTTTCTATTTTAATTATCATATGTTGTTTTCTTTTGCTTCGGTTATCGTATTATTTTGTTATTGACTTATTGCTATTGTTATGTTCTTCATTTTTTTCCATTATTTGCTTAAAATTGCTTTGTTTGAATTGAGGATCTTCCGGAAACAACTCTCTACCCTCCCAAAATAAAGGTATGGTCTGCGCACACACCACTCTCTCCAGACCTCACTTGTAAGATTATACTGGATATATTGTTGTTGTATTCCAGAAAAGGAATCATGACAGAATAAATTCAAATCAATATACAATCATCAACCCAACTCATCCTATTTAAACGTCGACCCAAGATCGACCAAAGAATGACAGTTATCCTAAAAATGATACTCTCTCCGTTTCAAAAAGAATGACTTAGTTTGACTTGGAACAGAGTTTAAGAAAAGCAAGAAACTTTTTAATCCTGTGGTTCTAAATTAAAGTTATGTCAAATGTACCAAAATACCCTTTAATCTTGTGTCCTTAAACAAGTCACGTGGAAAATTGAAGTTAAAGTGTTGCCAAAAAAAGGAAAGGGGTCATTCTTTTTGAAACAGACTAAAAAGAAAACGAGGCCAGTCTTTTTGAAACAGAAGGAGTACATATAATCAACCCCAATTAGTTTTAAATTTACATGTACTTGATCAATTCAATCACCAACCCAACACCAACATACCAGTTTAGTCCCACACAATGAGGTATGGAAAAGATAAAATGTAGACAGACCTTACCCCTACCTCATAGGTAGAGTAACTATTTCTGATAGACTCTCAGCTCAATCCATTCACCAACCCAACAACAACATACCCAGTGTGGCCCCACACAATGGGGTCTGGAAAAGATAGAATCTAGGCAGACCTTACCCCTAACTCACAGGTAGAGAGATCATTTCTAATAGACCCTCGGCTCAATCCAATCACCAACCCAACAATAAACCCAGTATAGTCCCACATAGTGGAGTCTAAAAAAGATAAATATATGCAGACTTCTTTCTCAAGTGATAAAGAGTCTGTTCCTGATAAACCCTCAGCTCAATCCAATCACCAACCTAACAACAATATAACCAGTATAGTCCCACACAGGCGGTGTCTGAAAAAGAAAATGTATGCATAGCTTACCCCTACCTCAATAGGTAAAAGAGGTTGTTTCCAATAGATCATCGGCTCAATCCAATCACTAACCCAACAACAACAGCCGGTGTAGGCCCACACAGTGGGGTCTAAGAAAAATAAATGTTTGCAGAGAGGTTGTTTCCAATAGATTATCGGCTCAATCCAATCACCAACCCAACAACAACAACATACCCAGTGTAGTCCCATATAATGAGGCGTGAAAAAGATAAAATATACGCACACTTCACCCCTGTCTCAATAAGTAAATACACTATTTTCAATAAACCCTCAGCTCAACCCAAAAACAAAAAAAAACTTGAATCACAAATTATTATTACTATTACATAATACTATTAAAAGGGTTTATCATGGGAATTACCTGGGCAATGCTGATGATGAAATTACGGAATTTGGGATGCAACCCAGCTTCTTTCTTAAGCCTAGCAGCAATGGGTTTACTCAAAGTTCTCAAAGCAAGTGTCCCTAACTTCAATAATGGAAGGACCATCACTTTGGATTTTGTCTACTCTATCTTAATTTTAACACTAAAAAGTAAAATTCTTTGATCTGGGAATTTTGTATTTTATATATATATTGTATAGTATTATTCTTGCTTGATCCCCGGAATTTGACCAGTCCGGTGGTTGATACATTTTCTTGAGGAATAAGCTAACTGCTGCGTGTACCCAAGGTTAGCGCTGGAAATTCTTTTTGGAATGATCCAATTAATAAGTAGGCTATGGTCTTCAAGCCCATTTAAATTAAAAGTTGATCAAACCTCTAAGTCTATGTTTATCGTGTCACGTAATTTTTCCGCATCTTTTTCAATTTTCTCAAATATTTTAAAAAAATTTAAAAGGTACTTTGACTTAAAAACACTTATAATAAGTCAATTTAAATAGTCTCTATGTGATAGTAGTTTGAAGCATCGTTATTTAAGACAGATTCAAAATTTATACATTATTTATAATTTAGCTACTTTGATATCAAGTTTGAAATTCTAGGTATAACGTAATTCACCATAAGAAGCCTTTTGGAGCGTTTCTAGCTGCATATTATATGGAAGTCGCATTGATTAGTTGGTTCTTAAGTTTCACATTTTTATTTGGTCAATACTTATTGTTTATGAGTTTCCCAAGGTCAACTCAAATTTCATTTTTTCCCAAAGTCAACATAAACCTTTATGTATTGTACATATATATATATATATATATATATATATAGTTAGTTAGTTAGTTAGTTACTAGCTAGCTTCATATGAATGTAACACAAAATAAGAAAGAAAAGAAGAAAATATGAAGAAATTTTTGTTTATGATTTGCTTGTTAATTGCAATTGCTAATTTGTCTTCAACTCTTGGGCTTAATTTAAGTCCAAAAGGAGTTGAAAAATGGTTCAAGAATTTATCACATGCAAAGGAAAAAATGACCAAATTTCACTTTTATTTTCATGACATTGTGAGTGGAAAGAATCCATCAGCAATTCAGATAGCACAAGCCAATGTTACCTCTTTGTCTCCCACATCTTTTGGGTTAGTGAGGATGATGGACAACCCAATGACTATTGGACCAAATATCAATTCCGAGGTAAATATTAAAGTTTATAATCATCTCATTCAAAATACTAAAGTTCATGTGCTTACCTTTTGGCACAAGAGATCTCGCTGGTATTTTTCATCTCAAATATATATATATATATATATGATCCTTCGATTGATGATTTTCTATCATGAAAAGCTTGATTCATAGCATGTGAAGGTATATCTAAATCTTTTCAAATGTATGGAAGCATATTTGAACTATTTCCATTGTTTAGGGACATACTTTGAATTATCGTAAGAGGGTAATTAAATAAACAAATTTGATAGTTTAGTGGTAAATTTTTAATCTTTTATTTATCTACGTGACTTCATTGTGATAAATGTCATAGTCAAGCTACACAATCGTGAAAGGGAGGGTCGCATAAGGGTAAATTTGAACATTTTTTCCTTTACTTTAACACTGAAACATGCTCGTGGATTGATTCGTTTTGATTGTCAAGCACATGAACATTCTTTTTTTTTTAATAATGGATGACAGTGAAATTCAAAGCAGACTATTACCATTTATGACTATATATCTTATTAAATATTTTAAATTTACTCAATTAAATTTTTAACAGGTAATTGGTCGAGCTCAAGGAATGTATGGCTTCACCTCGTTTGAAGATAGAGAACTACTTATGACTTTTAACTTTGTGTTCACCAAAGGCAAGCACAATGGTAGCACACTCAGTATCCTCGGACACAACCGAGCGTCTCGCGAGTATCGTGAGTTGCCGGTGGTTGGTGGCTCCGGTGTTTTCCGGCTAGCACGAGGTACTGTGACAGCGAAAACTTATTGGTACAATGCCACTACTCGTGATGTAATAATTGAATGTCATGTTATAATTTTACATTATTGAACTCCTTAATTTCCTCCCTATTTGTTTAGTTTGTTTTTGTAATTGTTCATGTATTGTCAACTTTATTGTAACAAATCAATAAATTATACAGTAATGTTTTTGTTATGTCCTATATCGGTCTGTTGGAGTAATGGTTAACAATGGTGGTAATATATATATAGTTAGTGGTGATAACTGATAATTATAGTGGATGATAGTAATGGCTAATAGTGATGATGATTGATAGTAGTGATTGACGTCTTCACGATATATAGTAATGACGGACTCGTTTGGCCATAGATTTTCCAAGTAAAATTTGGGGAATTTTTTTGCAAATAATGTCTGTCCATACACTTTGTCATTATTTGGCAAATATTTTTGTCAAATAACCCAAATTTCCGAATACTATAAAAAACTAGTATTCGGGCCAAGTCTTATTATTTGAGAACTTTTAATAATTCAAATTTTACACCAAACTTTTATCTTTTACAAAAACACCTTCTATAATAGTTATTTGCGTTGTTTTACATAATTTTTTACGTGAACATCAAAGTAGTAATGGAATATTCAGTGATGATATGGTTATTGATGAAAATGATGATCAATCAGCTAAGGGTAGCAAAGTCGTGTGCCATGTAATACAAACTCATGGTTAGTTTTGATAGTTTTTAAAAGTTATGCGTATAAATCATTTTTCTTTTAAAAAGATTAAATATATTTCTCAAATACTATGGCCAAACAATAGTGAAATTTCACCCAAATAATATTTGTCAAAAAATATTTGGAAATCTATGAACAAATACTAGCTAATGGTGATGATTATCGATAGTAATTGATGACTGTTTGGTAAATGTGATTGGTGACCACGAAAAATTGATTGTGGTAGTTAGCAATGTCACAAAATGATCCTACCACGTCATCGATCCATAAATCCCTTCTTAAATCAATCTAAACCGTTCGATCAAATCACTATCGACGGTTCTAATCATTTCAGCTATACAAAATTCACAAATAAAAAAACAAAGAAGCACAATACTTTCCACGTCATCGATCCGCAATTCACATCTCTTTCAAATCAATCAGAACCGTTGATTCCACAATGAACTCTTTCAAAACCAACGCTCATGATTACCTTCTCATTCTTCCACGTCATCGATCCGTGTCAACAAAATCAACGGCCACGATTAATCCTCCCTCCCCGCCCAAACTTTCAAAATTTTCCTCTATAAATAGTCTCCCATTTTCAAACAAAATTTCATATAAAAATCCCAAATCTAGAAACCCTAAAGCAATTGGAAATCGAGATTAAGAAATGGCTCGTACAAAGCAAACTGCTCGTAAATCGACTGGAGGCAAAGCTCCAAGGAAGCAATTGGCAACAAAAGCTGCTAGGAAATCTGCTCCGGCGACCGGAGGAGTGAAGAAGCCACACAGATTCAGGCCAGGTACCGTGGCGCTGAGAGAAATTCGTAAGTATCAGAAATCAACTGAGCTTCTGATCAGGAAGCTTCCGTTCCAGCGTTTGGTTCGTGAGATTGCTCAGGACTTTAAGACTGATCTCCGTTTCCAGAGCTCTGCTGTTGCTGCGCTACAGGAGGCAGCTGAGGCGTATCTCGTAGGATTGTTTGAGGATACTAACCTTTGTGCAATTCATGCTAAGAGGGTTACCATTATGCCAAAAGATATTCAGCTTGCAAGGAGAATTAGGGGTGAAAGAGCTTAAAATGTTGTAGTGATTTGAGTATATAGTGGGGATGTTTTGAACCTTTTATGATTTGATTCGGAATTTTCTCAATTCTGAAAATGTATGAAGTCTATTCCAATTTATGTTCAGTTTGACTATCTCTTTCTCTTGCATACATTTTTCTTACTTTATATATATTGTTCGGCATAGCTATAGATGGTCTTGCAGTTTGTTAATTGTTTCCAAGCACTAATTATCTTTTGTTATGAGTAATGAGAAATGAAAGATGCTATGGGAATTGCTTGATGTTAGTAATCTGAATATGCTGAGATTTTGAAGTTCTTTTTGATTTAATATTTTGTGAAATCTGTTTCATCCTATTTATGTCCATCTGCTTCGAAGTTAATTCCAGTATTAAACATGAATGTGAAGTCTAAAGACGTTAATCAGAAGATACAAGTAATGGAAAATGACCATTTTTTACACCATGTTGAATCCTTAAGACTAGTCCTTGAAGCCTGTGTCTATTCTATTATGCATTTAGAAAGTTTTGCTAGTATTGTTTTCTTGCTTGAACAACGTCCGTGATTGCAAGTGATCTTTAAACTTCCCTTTGCTCTGTTGAGAGGTTATGAATTAGTCAATCTCAGCTTCTCAAATTGGATTCAATTTGGTTAAAATAGTATTTCACATGTACTTTCTAGTTCTTTGATTTGTGTTACTATCACTTGTACTTCGTTTATCACACTATTTTATTGTACTTTGTTTTTCCTTTCTTTGCTTTGTCATACTTTCTATATTATTTGCTTTGATATGCTTATCCTTGAGCTGAATGTCTATCAAAAAACAACCGCTTTACCTCCCAAGTTACAGGTAGATTTGTGTGTACTTTAGCCTCCGTAGACCTCACTTGTGAGATTACACTGGGTATGTTATTGTGGTGGTGTAAGATGCTAATTTGAAGATGAAAATTATGGTAAATTGCCAAACTTAACACTTCTGGATGTGAATACTTAGAAAGAGGTCTTTGAAGTCTGGTTTAGTACTAGTCTCCTTTTTTAGTGGAACAGATACATTTGAAAATCCTCAAATTTTGAGATAACTTCCATGGAGAAATTCCTAATTTGTGTGGATGTGAAATCTCCTAAATTGACTAACATAAACCTCTCAAATGTAACAACTTTAGCC
This sequence comes from Solanum tuberosum, assembly GCF_000226075.1. Taxonomy (NCBI): domain Eukaryota; kingdom Viridiplantae; phylum Streptophyta; class Magnoliopsida; order Solanales; family Solanaceae; genus Solanum; species Solanum tuberosum. The sequence continues at coordinate 398,727 of NW_006239263.1, read as the reverse complement.
TAGAACCATCCATTTTTACAGGTTTGTTTCTCAAGAACCACTAGTTTCCATTATTTTCCTCCCTTTTTTATTTGTGGTTTTGGATACCATTGACTCACAATTTGTTTTTCCATCTTGCTAGTTTTCATCACTCATTGTGTTGCAATATTTGCGCAAAACATCATTATGGTTAAAGAATTTTCATTTTTCCTGCTTCTTTTGTGAGATTCATCTTGATTATTTCTATTCTTGGTCCCATTAGCTCATGCCAGCAGTATTTTAGAGTCATATCATTCATCGGATAAAAAATATGGCAGGAATTGTGTACTTGAAAACCAATAGATTTGAGGTTAAATTAGAAGGTATAACCTTTAAGGCAAAAGAGTTTGAATCTTTATTCACAGCTGATATTCTTTTCCCAGAAGGTAAGACTTGGGCACAACCACCTATTGTTGGCATTGATGTCATGCGCCACCCTCGTGATCCCAAGATAATCTTGGTTCTTTTGTGTTTTGGAGTAGGTTGTCTGATCCTCAGATTTCATTCTGGGGAACAGTTACCTGATCCATTCCTCAAATTTCTTACAGACAAGAGGATTCGTTTCGTTGGTTTTGCTATCCCAGAAAAGAAAGATATGTTCCCATTTGAAGAACTAGGCTTGTCTAAAGATAAAGTTGATATAGGCTACCTGGCTGCCAAATTTTTCAATGACTCAAAGTACAAGAGATATGAGCTAGGAGATTTGGCGCGCAAAGTTCTTGGGATCAAGAAAATGATTGGCCTTACACAGGCTTCGTCTTTCGAGAGACATGAGCAGATCAAATGTGCAATCTGTCAGCTTTTCATATCCACCGTGATTGCCATAACATTCTTCACCACAAAGGACAAGAAAAAATTGGCAGAAGCTCCAAAGAAGTCCTCATTTCTAAAGAATCTGTCTCTCCCTTTAGAAGGATGGTTCAAATTGCCTAAAGCCAAAAAGGGAGACAAGTTTCAATCTGTTCAAACAACGGATACGTATAATCTTGTTCGGACAACAAATGATGAAGATTTTCTTGTCACCAACATAGTTCATGCTACACCCGAACATGAAGAAGCTGCTGTTAGTTACGACTTAATTCATGCCAAAGTTACAGAGGAGGATACCTTCTGTGATGATTTTGCAAGTGTATGGGCTGGTATAGAACGTGCCAATGGCGATCATCATGTCCAAGTAAAATGTAGTAAGGTTAACTTAGAAAATGTTTCTCCTCGCTTTAGAGGTGATGAAATGGATTACGATGATGACTTTGTCCGAGCCAAAGTTACTTATGACACATCTAAAGAGGCTAGTACAGATGATGACACAAATCATATATCTGTCAAAGCTAAAGAGGTTACTCCAAATGATGATTCGAACAAAGAAGGCATTTGTCTACTAAAAAAGCATTTGAAAGGGATTCTGAAATGTCCATCTTCTAATCTTGATTCTTGGAATGCTACTTCATCTAATCCTGATTCCCCTGTGTCAATGGACAAGGACGAACAAAGCGTTAGAGGCTCACTAAGACGAGCCAATTCGAAGGGGTTTAACGTTAAATTTAAATAACAGTATCTATTACTAACATGTATAGTCTGCCTAGCTGAGAATTCCATACATCACTGTATTGATGTTATGATTTTTCTCTATATGTAACTGCCAGAAATCTGTACATTTTCATTAGGTAGACATCTGGAAGTTGTAAACTTCTGGTAACTAATAGTAATCAGATTCATTGATTTAAAAGTTAACCAAGATAGGTATTTGATAATAATATTCCTACATTAAAATTCTTACTCTTTTAACTATTTTGTTGGTAGACTTATTTAGGATTGAGGCGTAGCTAAGTCATAGAGTTATCAAGATTATGTAGCTCTTTACTGAGTCAGTATACAACATTAACATATCCGGTGAAAGCACACAAGTGAGGTTTACAGACCTTACCCGTACCTCCTTGTGGAGCTAGATAGACTGTTTTCGAAGGATCTTTAGCTCGAGTGTAGCAAATCAAAGTAGTAATGAAAAGGAAAAATGATAGTATAAAAAACATGACAACTAATAGAAAAGCAAGGTAGAACATTCAGAAAAGGAACAATAATATCAATAAATAGTGTGATTACTTAAACACAATAAACAATAGATGAAAAACACTACTCCACTATGTTAGGTTATAGATATTGTTAAGTGAAACTAACTGCCTTGATCTTTTTGTTCATCTTATCGTAATCCTAAATCGGTAATGTAAGCAAGCTCATGCAAATGAAGTTAAACTGTGCGATTATTAAGTAGACTAGATTTTTTTTAACACAAAATTAAAAGGGGAAAATGATTTAACAAAAAATTTAGTAAAACAAATTAAAAATCAATTCAAATATGAGAGAAGTTGCACACTATTTTCCATAGAATCTTCTACTATAACTTATTATGTCAAGCAAACTAATCAAGTAGAAAATTCTTATTCTAAAATAATTTGAGGAAAATGAGTTGATTTGAAAAACATTTTTCAAACATTTTAAGCCAATCAAACATGGAAAAATTGGAAAATATTTTCCTCCGTACCAAACACACCCTAAGTGGACCATATTGTCTGAATTGAGACTTTAATGAGGATTAAATGTGGAAAGCCTATGATTAAAATGTCCACCTTTTAACAAGCAAAAGATTCCCAATTTTAATTTTTCCAAGACAAGTGGTCCAAAATTTGTACACTACTTTAATTATTTTCTATATTAGCTGTTGCTTGTTATTTTTCTTTTTTTTAAAAAAAAAAACTTCTTTTAAAAGGAAAGTTCATGTAAATGCACTCTTTGATCATTTAATGGTCGAAGTATATAATATCTATACACATTACTTATATCTCACTTTCACCGTGTTTTGATAGATAATATAAATATTCTTGAAATCATTTTTTTTTTTTGCTTATCTATCAAACATTACAAATAAATAATTTTTTTAATTATTTTCCAACAAAAACATTTGCATGAATTATTTTTCCTACCAAATACACTCTTAGATTAATATTTCTTACTATATACTAAACACACGAAAATAAATAAGAAATTTCCTTTTTTTCCCAACAACTTTGCAAAGTTGTCATTTTTGGATCTTGTCAATTTATTTGTTCCTTAATGGAAGCTTCATACGTTTTGGTTCAACTTTCCTATTAAGTTCACTAGATGTGTTATTTTTATTAATGTAACTATCAAATTAAAAGTTGCGGTAAAGTGATGAATTTGATATTTATCTATTTTTAGAATTAAAAAAATTATGATAGAAAATATTTTTTCTTTAAGGGTCTTATCCCACCGAAATTATCAAAACAGCTTCAAATTATTCTTATTGTATATTTTAGTGGTATACTTTTCATGATGATAAAAGAAGGTTTCTTATAATTTATTTGTCATAAAAAAAATTAGTAATTTATTTGTCTTAAGTAGGGGTATTTATGGGTCGATTATTGGTCAAAATTAAAATCAAATCAACTTAATCGATTTTTAAATTCTCAAAATCAAACCAAACCAATTATAATATACATTTACCTGTTTGGTTTTTATCAATTTCGGTTATTCGATTATTACTCATACACAAAATAAAAGTAATGATTCACTGAAAATAGGGAAAAAAAGTGACAACAATCCAGTCAAAATGAAAAATAGTTAGAAGACATTATCAAGCTTTCAATTACTAAATTTACTATGAATGAAACTTTATAATTCACCATTTTGGCCTAGAAAAATGAGCGACAATGACATTTCTGTCCTACCAAAAATTGTCATAGATACTCATATACATAAAAACCAATAAAACCATAGCTATAGTTTGCTAATTATGATTCGTAGCTACATGTTATAAGGAGGAGAGTGACGAGCGAGATTGGGAGAGGGAGGAGAGAGACAAGCGAGAGAGGACAGAGATAGGAGAGAGACGAATTGTATATGTATATCTATCAAAATAATTGTATATATGTAATTGATATACATATGTATTTATACATCTGGCGGGCGAGATTGGGAGAGGCGAGAGAGTGAGTGCAAAAATTTGTATAATTCTCATCTCGTTTGTATAATTCGCAGGTATGTTTGTATAATTCGTGTGTTTTTGTATAACTGAGAAATACAAAGTCTGAAATCATACAAATATGACCAAACTCGAAATAACAAATTAATACAAACATAAACATATGAACTTTAAACTGTTATACAAATTATATTATACAAATTACATTATATAAATTATATTATACAAAATCTGAAAACTAAAATTATATAAACTTTAAAAAGTTATACAAAAGAAGATTGAATGTATATGGTGATAAAACCGAGAAACCAAACGAAATCACCGTCATATGAAAATACAAATCATCATATACAAATACAAATCAAATGAAGAATTGTTAGTTGCCAATTATACAAATTCGAAGTCAACCCACGTAATTAATGGTTAATGTTAGTCGCAAGTGGTAATTATAGCAAACTATAGCTATAATGACTAATTAAGTAGTATAAGTTTGCTTAACCGCATAATTTTCCCTAAAATAAATATTTTTGTCTTGGACATATTTGCTTTCATAAATAGATTAAAAATAAAATTTGATGAAAATGTATATAAGATCTTTAAAATTGTTTGTAAAAATAATATATTACGTATGTATTATAATAAAATATATGCATATAATTTGTCAGTTAAATTCAGTTATTTCTTCAAATTTTTTCAAACAAACCAAATCCACACCAAATACTATCGATGTAATTTTTTTAAAAATCAAATCAAATCAAATCCAAATCAAATCAATTTATTTAATTAAACAATGTCACGTGGTACCATTATGAGTAGAAAGAGTTGATTCGATATTTCTATATACAGTTCCCTATTATTCAACATAACGTATTAACATATATAGGACCCTCAATGTCGAGGATCCAAAAAAATAAAAATAAAAATTATATATAATTTATGTAAAATTTATCTAATATCGAGTAGAAAAAATTAATAGTAAATCATAAATAAAAGGAAAAAAGGATAAATATACCTCCGAACTATCTTAAATGGTATGCAGTTACCCTCCGTCATACTTTTGGAACATTGATGCCCCTGTCATCAAAAAAACTAGAGCATATATGCCCTTCACTCTAACGGAAGACTAAATAGGGACACATGGTGCAATCTTATCCGTCGATCCAATATTTTAATAAATGTCGGTCGGTGGATAAGATTATAACACGTGTATGTCAGTTAGTATAAAAGGGTATATATGCTCTAGTTTTTGAACGGAGGGGCACCAATGTCCCAAAAGTATGACGGAGGGTATCTACATACCATTTACGATAGTTCGGGGGTATATTTGTCCTTTTTCCCTAAATAAAATTATAGAATATCTTATGTGAACACCGCTATTAATTTGTACTCATTTTAATTTTTTTTAGGATAATGCTAAATGACCAGAAAATTTGGCCAAAAATTTAAAAAAATTATAATAATTTTTTATTTTAAAATAAATTGATCTTTTTTCAATTTTTTAACTAAAAGGTATTAAACTTAAAATGGTAAAAATATTCAAAAGGTAAAATAACATAAGTAAAATATCATTCTGGTCAAATTTTCTGGCCAAAATGATTTTTCCTTTTGTAATTCATCTACTTACTTTGTAATAATTTAAATATATCGTGTCTGAAGTTCTATATGAGTAATTATGTCCATAAATAAATGTCTATGCTTCAGTCATATCAAGTTTTTTTCTTGAAGTCGCTAGCGTGCGAAAATTTCAATGCATCAACTCACTAAACCTGTAAAATTATAAACTTAATGCAATCATTAAAAAGAAAAATTCTTTTAATAAAAAAGATTATTGTTTGAAAATCAAACCTAAAATTTCACGGTGATAAATGATATTGATGGTACAATTTTTAGTGGTTAAGTTTATGTGTAATAAATAGGGAAACTTAATTATCAAGTTTGTACAAACAATAATGTCACTGTACCTGTGAATTTTAATGTACTAATAATTATTTAACAAGTTAGGTAAAGTGATATAATATATGATTGGTCGTTATATAATAAATTGATCTGACTTGGCTTATTTCCAGTAGTGATCTCCTCCACTCCACCCAGACCTATCCTAAATGAATTATGTGTGTCTTTATATGACGTTTGATAAGCATATAAAAAATAAGTTTGAGTATTTATATATAAAAATTAATATGATGCTTGGTAGATAATTTAAAAACTCGCATATCCATAGTCCAATACATATAGTATTAATCCGTACTCATTTTTAATTTATTTTTCATCTACTCACATCGAAATAATTCAAAATATACAATGTCTGAAGTATCATACGAGTAAAGTCCATACAATAAGGGGCCGTTTGGTTACTGGATAAGGGCAAAGTTAATACATGAATAACTTTGTTATTCATGTATTAATTTTGTGCCATGTTTGGTTTTTAAATAGAATCAAAATTATTCATGTATAAATTTTATACAATGTTTGATTGGTGTGTTTCCAATGTTTTATAAAAGTTATACATGTATTGATTTTATGTGGTGTTTGATTGTATTTTTGTAATGCCACATAGCTAATACTTACATAACTTATGAAGAAATCTATGTATAATTTTATGCAGGGTAGAAGGAGGAATAAGTTATGAGGTATTAGTTATACATGGATTAAAATAATAAAATTATATATTTACCCTTAATTTGTTTTCTTACTTATTTGCTTGTAAATAATAATGTATATTAATTAACAAAATTAGGGAGTTATATCTTTTCTTTTTTTAAAAAAAGGATTTAATCTATTTCTGTAACTTGTAGTTACGTTATTTACCCCCCCCCGCCCCCGCACGCACACACAACCACCCAAAAAAAAAAAACCCAGAACGACCCCCCCTAGGGGGTACGTTTTTGATTTTTCGTCGTTTTTACACCCCACCCCACCCCACCCCCGAGGGACTGTTGCTATTTTATTTTATTTTGGATACTGCTTGTTTATAAGCATGGATTTTATAATTTCTGATTTTTTTAAAAAAGCTTATTAATTTACAATAAATTAAATAATCAATAAGTTATAATTTATGTAATATAATTTCTACATAACTAAATCCTACATAAATAATATCTACGAAACTAATATTTGTATAATTAATACCTACATTACTAATACCTGCATAACTAAACTCTGCATAACTAATACATGTATAACTAAACTTTGCATAACTAATACCTGCATAATTAAACCCTCTATAACTAATATCTGCATAACTAATACCTGCATAACTCTAACCAGTAACCAAACGGCCCCTAAATGTTTAACTTCGAAGAAAAATGACTGAACTTTCTGAAATTCAGACAAATATTTTCTGAGCTTTAGCCATAGAGTTCTTTTGTTGAAGTCACTAGACTTAAAAAAATTATAAATTTAATGCAATAACAGTAACAAATAGTTCTAAAATTGGGTACACTTTCCTTTTTATTTCTCATTCGATGTTCGATAAGAAAAAAAATTAATTTTTGAAAACCGAACTTGAAACTTCACGTTAATAATAAAGAAATCGATTGGTACAATTTTTAGGAGTTAATAACTTTGATGATCACTCAACTATCAATTATTTTCACGGAAAGTCATTCAACTTTCATTTTCAACTCAAAAGTCACTCAACTATGACTTTTTTGCATAGAAATTCACTCAACCTATTTAATTATTTTTTTTCATTAAAATTTAGTGACATAGAATTTTAATTTTTAACCAAAATTTTAAGAACCAAATATATAAACATTTAATGATCCGCTCCATTTAATTCGACTAGCTAAAATATAATATTAAACTTTTTATTTTACCATTATTCCCGTGAATCACTCTCCCTTGTCTCCCCCATTCTTTCCCTCTACGTTCTTCTTCTCTTTTCTTTTCTTTTATAATTTTTCAGTTTCAACTTCTTCTTCACATATTAATAATATATATCAGCCTCTCTTTCTGTGCTTTTTTGTTCTATGAAAAACTGGCAATGGCAGTTGCAATAGTAAATTGAGTATGAGAAAAACAGGGGATATGGAAAAAAATCTAAGGGATTTTAAAAAGAATGGAATAATAGCCATTTTTATATCCAGTTGGTGTGTCAGTAAGTTCCAACTAGCAAATCCCCCACTATTAAATGTGCCCCATTGCAAAATTCATGTATTATATTTTTAGCGGGTCAGGTTTAAATGAATATATATTTGATTCTTAAAATTTTAATTAATAATTAAAATTTCATTTCAGCAAATTTTAATGAAAAAAATAATTAAATAGGTTGAGTGACTTTCTATGCAAAGAAATCATAGTTGAGTGACTTTTGAGTTGAAAATGAAAGTTAAGTGACTTTTTGTGAAAAAAATTAATAGTTGAGTTACCATCAAAGTTATTAACTCCAGTTTTTAGTGGTAAAGTTTATGTGCAATAAATATTGAAACTTAATTATCAAGTTTGTACAAACTACTCTCCGTCTCAATTTATGTAATATATTTTGAATTTTGAGATTCAAATAAGTTCATTTTATATGATAAATTTTTATATATCTTTTAAAAAAATTAGAGTCAATTATTGTGATTTATAGTACTTTTTAGGTAGTTTATATATATATATATATTTCATTTAAAAAAAAAATAAAGGTATTATGCGCAAATTCTCGGTAAAACTTAAATTGTTTAACTCTAAAAAAAAATATGAAATGTGTCACGTAAATTGAAACAGAAAGAGTAATAATTATTTAACAAGTTAGGTAAGTGATATAATTTATGATTGGTCGTTATATGATGAACCTAAATTGACGTGACTTGGCCTCTCTCCAATAATGATTTCCTCCGCTTGGGAATGACAATGAGCCGGGGTGGACGCGAGACGTGATGGGTTTAAGGCTATGCGGGGCGGAGTGGATTTAAAATTATGTGAGGCGGGTTAAAGTGAGTTTTTTAAAATTAATGCGAGTCGGAGCGAAGCGATTTGCGGATATATGTGATTTTGTATGGGTTTAAACTTAATTTAACTTTTTACATGTTATAGGAGTGATAGAATATTATTTATTAAGATAATTTCTTTAAAACTACTAAAAGCATTTAAGATAGTAAATGAAAATGGTTCAATAAAAAATAATACAATTTCGTACATGTTTCCCAATTGATCTCTAAAAAAATTAATTTAAATCACTATCCTATTAAATTAGTACAACTTAATGAAAAAATGAATTTATTTTATGAATTTTATTTTTAGTATCAAACTTAACTGGAAAAAGAAAATATTACAAAACTTATGCGGGGCGGATTTATGCGGATCAAGTTGAAAATGAAAAAAGTAGTTATGCGGCTGGACGGATTAAAAATTTTGCGGGTCAAGCTCAATCCGCCCCGCCTCACCCCATTGTCACCCCTATCCTAAATGAATGACATGTGTCTTTATACAACGTTTGATAAGCAGATAAGAAATAAGCTATGTATATTAAAAATTAATATGATGTTTGGTTGACAATTTAGAAACCCACATATCCATAATCTAATATATATATAAGTTTTGAGGGAATCTATGTATTTCTTTTATGTAGGATAAATGGTAGAATAAGTAATACAAGTATGACTAATGCTTGCATAAGTTGATACATTGATTCACTCGTAACTAATTCATACATTACTAATACTTGCATAACTTTAACCAGCTACCAAACTGCCCCTACTAGATAGAAACGAGTTATTCATGTATAATTTCCATATAACTTATATACGGATGTTTGGTTGATAGATAGAAAATAAGTTATTCATGTATAAAATTAATACATGAGTAAGTTATGAGGAATCTAAGCATTATTATATGCATGATAGAAGGTGAAACAAGTAAGATAGAAACACTAAAAATACCCTTAAACTCTGTGCAAATTATTAGTTTCATCTCCAATTGATAACCTTAGAAACACCTATTTACTTGACTAACTAATTAACTTAAATACAACCTTAAAAGCGCCTCTATGCATTATTTTATGCACAATAGAAGGCAAAACAAGATAGAAACACTGAAAATACCCTTAAACTCAGTGCGAATTATTAGTCCCATCTCCAATCTATTGACAGTTTTAAAAACACATTTTTACTTGACTAACTAATTAACTTAAATACTCTCCCCCCATCTTTTAACATAAGTGAAATACACCCCTAAATTCTTGTCATATTTAGGGGTATTTTCAACACTTCTCTCGTCTTTTTATTAAGAACTACATGCTTCTAAAAAAATTTGAGACCACTTGAAATGTCGTCATGTGACAGATCGAGAATCTCTTAGTTTAGTTAGTCAAGTAAAAATGAGTGTTTTTTAATACTGTCAATAGTTCAACTTCTTCTTCACATATATTAATAATATATATCAACCTCTCTTTCTGTGGTTTTCTGTTCTATGAAAAACTGGCAGTGGCAGTTGCAATAGTAAATTGAGTCTGAGAAAAACAGGGGATGTGAAAAAAAATCTAAGGAATTTTAAAAAGAATGGAATAATAGCCATTTTTATATCCAGTTGGTGTGTCAGTAAGTTCCAACTAGCAAATTCCCCACTATTAAATGTGCCCCATTGCAAAATTCATGTATTCAATAACCACTAAATTGAGAAATTAAAAAAGAAAAGAAAAGAGAAGAAGAACGTAGAGTGAAAGAATGGGGGGAGATAAAGGGAGAATGATTTAGAGAATTAATGGTAAAATAAAAAAGTTTAATATTATATATTTAGCGGGTCAGGTTTAAATGAATATATATTTGGTTCTTAAAATTTTGATGAATAATTAAAATTTCATTTCAGCAAATTTTAATGAAAAAAATAATTAAATAGGTTGAGTGACTTTCTATGCAAAGAAATCATAGTTGAGTGACTTTTGAGTTGAAAATGAAAGTTAAGTGACTTTTTGTGAAAAAAATTAATAGTTGAGTTACCATCAAAGTTATTAACTCCAGTTTTTAGTGGTAAAGTTTATGTGCAATAAATATTGAAACTTAATTATCAAGTTTGTACAAACTACTCTCCGTCTCAATTTATGTAATATATTTTGAATTTTGAGATTCAAATAAGTTTGTTTTTTATTATAAATTTTCATATATCTTTTTAAATAATTAGAGTCAATATATATATATATTTATTTCATTTTTTTTTTTAAATTAAGGTATTATGCGCAAATTCTCGGTAAAACTTAAACTGTTTAACTCTAAAAAAAATGAAATGTGTCACGTAAATTGAAACAGAAAGAGTAATAATTATTTAACAAGTTAGGTAAGTGATATAATTTATGATTGGTCGTTATATGATGAACCTAAATTGACGTAACTTGGCTTCTCTCCAATAGTGATTTCCTCCGCTTGGGAATGACAATGAGCCGGGGTGGACGCGAGACGTGATGGGTTTAAGGCTATGCGGGGTGGAGTGGATTTAAAATTATGCGGGGCGGGTTAAAGTGAGTTTTTTTAAATTAATGCGTGGCGGGGCGGAGCGATTTGCGGATATATGTGATTTTGTGTGGGTTTAAACTTAATTTAATTTTTTACATGTTATAAGAGTGATAGAACATTATTTATTAAGATAATTTCTTTAAAACTACTAAAAGCATTTAAGATAGTAAATGAAAATGGTTCAATAAAAAATAATACAATTTCGTACATGTTTCCCAATTGATCTCTAAAAAAAATAATTTAAGTCACTATCCTATTAAATTAGTACAACTTAATGAAAAAATGAATTTATTTTATGAATTTTATTTTTAGTATCAAACTTAACTGGAAAAAGAAAATATTACAAAACTTATGCGGGGCGGATTTATGCGGATCGAGTTGAAAATGAAAAAAGTAATTATGCGGCGGGACGGATTAAAAATTTTGCGGGTTAAGCTCAATCCGCCCCGCCTCACCCCATTGTCATCCCTATCCTAAATGAATGACATGTGTCTTTATACAACGTTTGATAAGCAGATAAGAAATAAGCTATGTATATTAAAATTAATATGATGTTTGGTTGACAATTTAAAAACCCGCATATCCATAATCTAATATATATATTAGTTTTGAGGGAATCTATGCATTTCTTTTATGTAGGATAAATGGTAGAATAAGTAATACAAGTATGACTAATGCTTGCATAAGCTGATACACTGATTCACTCATAACTAATTCATACATTACTAATACTTGCATAACTTCAACTAGCTACCAAACTGCCCCTACTAGATAGAAACGAGTTATTCGTGTATAATTTCCATATAACTTATATACGGATGTTTGGTTGATAGATAGAAAATAAGTTATTCATGTATAAAATTAATATGACGTTTGGTTGATAATTTAGATATCCTTATGTCTAATACATGTATAAGTTATGAGGAATCTAAGCATTATTATATGCATGATAGAAGGTGAAACAAGTAAGATAGAAACACTAAAAATACCCTTAAACTCTGTGCAAATTATTAGTTTCATCTCCAATTGATAACCTTAGAAACACCTATTTACTTGACTAACTAATTAACTTAAATACAACCTTAAAAGCGCCTCTATGCATTATTTTATGCAGGATAGAAGGCGAACAAGATAGAAACATTGAAAATACCCTTAAACTCGGTGCGAATTATTAGTCCCATCTCCAATCTATTGACAGTTTTAAAAACACATTTTTACTTGACTAACTAATTAACTTAAATACCCTCCCCCCATCTTTTAACATAAGTGAAATACACCCCGAAATTCTTGTCATATTTAGGGATATTTTCAATACTTCTCTCGTCTTTTTATTAAGAACTACATGCTTCTAAAAGAATTTGAGACCACTTGAAATGTCGTCATGAGACAGATTGAGAGTCTCTTAGTTTAGTTAGTCAAGTAAAGATGAGTGTTTTTTAATACTGTCAATAGTTCGAAGATGAAACTAATAATTTACATCAAATTTAAAAGAATTTTCAATAGTTCTCTCAAGAAATAATACATATAAATGACTAAATTTTCATCTTTTTTTTCCTATAAATATGGATACGGCTTACTAAGAAAACATATAAAAAGGTCTCCCCTTGGCTTGAAATATGCCCAATAAATTAATTGTATTGGAAACGTACCAAATAGTAAACTTGACGTTTGTTCTCACGTCATTGCCGTTGACGTTAGGGTACTCTACACCATAATTTCCATCATCAATTATATATACATCACTTCCCTCTCCATTTTTTCTTCCCTTTCCTACCCCCTCCAACCCCCCCCCACCCCCCAAATCACCACCATGCACCAAACTTTAGCATATAGAAATTGGTTTCCCTCCACCACCACTACCACCACGACGATCAGTGGTAGTTCATCCGCCACCACTAGTGGTAGTTCATCCGCCACCACTAGTGGTGGTTCCACCAATTTTGAGTCACGTTCAGGTAATTATCATAGAGATTTGATTTAGAATTTAAATTTGATGGGTTTAATTAAATTTATCGAAGTTATTTGAATCTGTTTTCAATATTTCATGCTCTTGTTAGTTTAATAGTTTACTCAATAATTCCTCAATGAATTGATTGATTGGAATTGAGGGATGAATAGATGTTATAGACGTGTACATCTATTTTTTCACTTTTTTCGATCCTTCCATTGTCTTTGAATCATATTCAAGTCATTTGACGGGTTCAACTTTTAAATTCTTCTAGCTAAATTCATTTCACTTTTCACATATAATTCGACTCTACAGGTGAGAAAAAGGAGATGAACTATGTTGGTGACATGAGATCACGATACAAAAATTCCTTCATTACTACGAGTGTAGCGAAATCCATCTCGGAAAACGCGATAATTGTTGTAGCGTTACGTGGGTGTTGCATGTGCCATGTTGTGAAGAATTTGCTTCTAGGGTTAGGTGTTAACCCTACGATTTTCGAAGTGAACAATGAAGATGAAGATGATGTGAAGAAGGAGTTGTCGATAATCGTGGGTGGCGGTGGTACGGGTGGTGGTGGTGGAACAACGACGGCGTTTCCGGCGGTTTTCGTTGGTGGAAATTTGTTCGGAGGACTAGAAAGAGTGATATCCACACATATTTCTGGTGAATTAGTGCCAATACTAAAAGATGTTGGAGCTTTATGGCTTTAAATAATTTTTACCTACCTAGTCAATTATTATTCTCTTTTGTTAGGTAAAAAAAATCATTCAAAAAAAAGAATATATCAGTCATTCAATCTCGATTTTCGTGCCAATCAATAAATCTTGAATCTAGTTAATTTGTTAACAGTGAGAATTGAATTCACATTGATATAGCTTTAATTAAGAAAGTAAAAAACCTTAAGAGTTTCATTATTTAATTTTGTTAAATTTGATTGCTTCTATGATTTGCTGACTTTGGCATTACCTATTTTATAGTTAATAAAATATAATTATATCTTGATCATGACATGCTAATTTCGTTTTCTTTTACTTCATCAGTCCCATTTTATATGACATCCCATTCTATAAATAGTTAAACCATAATACTTGTCATTTTATAAAATTTATGCATAAATTATCATATTTTGCCTATCATACCGTTGATAGAGTAGTTAATTAATCTTGAAAATGTATTCATCATTTATTATAAAGTTGACTTAAGAAAACATTAAATAAGGATAGAAGAGTAAAATTAAATCATTTCTTAAGGCAAGTGCAAAGTAAAAATGTGACATATAAAATAGGACGGAGGAAGTATTTGTCAATTGGAGTAGTAATTAATTAATTTTTTTATCTAGACAGATAAATTATAATAATTTTTTTTACATTAATATTATTTGTTTCAGTGATCTGAAATAAATTTAAATGAAAATATAATTAGCGAGAAGTCATACCATCAAAATAGGCAAAATTATATTGTTATAATCAACATAAAAGAAGAAGAAAAAGATTGCTCTATTATTAGAGCATTATTTTAAGATATCCAAATTAAATATTGAATTATTAAGATATTGTCTTTATATTGAATAAAGAGTTGAGACATAATCTTTATGGTCTTAAATTTTGACTAATTAAGCAAGCGTGTTTACTGTTTAGGTAATGTAAATTAATATACATGATTAGTGGTCCTAATTAAGTAAACTTAGATCATTTGACTAGATTTTTTAGTTGGCTATATTGACCAATGGCGTACCTATATTGATCGATTCAAAGATAGTCATTAGAACATCATTTATTGAAAAATTATATTATGTATATAGAAAATAATATCGTATATATAAATTAAAAACAACTTTTTTTACAGCTCTATACTAAAGTTTTAGAGATAATATATATTTAATGTGATTATATTTCTGGTCCTTGTTATATATTCTATATTATTGCGAAATATAGAGTGACAACTAACAACACAAGCTTTTCATAATACATTAATGTTTAAGTAGTGGAATTGTTAATAATTATGGTAAATCTATGAATATTAACTAACAAAGGAATCAAAAGTGCATCATTCAATTAATTGAAGATTTAACGTGCTTAACCGGCCGATATCATAATTCATAACCATCAAAATTAGAAAATATATAATAGAGGGGACAAATGTGTAATTAACCCTTAATTAAAAATAAATTAATCTTAAGTCCTTTAATTAGTGAGGATTATTCTTTAATTAATTCTATTGACCATTCAAAGTGTGATTACGCATTATTACTCGTGAGTTGAGAATATTCGCTAATTGACAAATATTATACCAACCAACCCATTTAGTTGGGGTCATATGCACTTCCACCGCTATTTTGTGGTGATTTTTAATTTTTATTCCTCGTAATAAATAATTTTTTTTGTTATATTTAAAGTATAAGTTTATATTTATGTATCATAATATCATAATATTTTATACGTTATATTTGGATGTGACTTCAATTTTCAAACAACTTATGTCCATTGATATAACTTTGATTGCTAAACGACAAAATTAAAGATTAATCTATTTATAGGGTAAAACATGCAAATTTATGATTTAATTATTCGATATGGTTATAAATTATTTAGGATCCTATAAAATTTTTTTTAGAAGAAACCTAATAACTGATTCAGTATATGTGATCGATTAAGTCAGTTCTTAAAAAATCATTGACACCCTTACCATTTAAAAGAAGACAGATCTGGCTCACTACTATAAGTGATCTCTAGAGAACTCAATTAAAATATCATCGGATGAACCGCTGAGATCACCTATTCGAGGCGAGCCAAATCTTTAAAGGAATGATGAAATTAACGTTTCTTGACATTTACAAAATGTTAATTTTTTAAATACTTTGTGTAAAAATAAAAATTTGTCTCATAAAATGAAGATCTCTTCTAAAAAAATACATAAAACTAAAAAATAATAATTATAAGTGCCCTACAAGATCAAAAATCACATAACATTATATTACTTTTTTAAAGTTTCCTAAATGAATGGATCTTGATACACTAATAAAGATCCATGAAATTAATTTAAAAGGATAGTGAAATCAATATTTAATATCATCATATTAAAATTGATTCGTTCAACTTTTGACAAAGAAAAGGACTTTAGAATTTCTTTAACATGAGCTCAGATTGTGAAGGAACAGTTAGTTATGTTCTCAAGTCAACTATAATTTTCTTTACCAAATTTATAGATTTTATAGATGTAGTTATATAAATTTACTACTATTAATTAAAGAGATAATAAAACTTTTCATTCTCTAAGTTATTGGTGTTTCGGATTTATTCTCATAAAAAAATCTGTTATATTTGATGATTTGTAGAATTATATTACTATCAAATATGAAGTAAGAACACAAGTTTAACATAATGTAGAAGTACACATTTTAATTAATTTAAAAGTTAATTATATTTAACCAAACGTCACAATGATCAAAATTAGAATTTATCAATAATTAAGGGGTTAAAGGTGCCATTAACCCTTAATTAAAGTATCAAATCAACTTTAACTCCCCAGTAAGAGGATTATTGTATTATATTGTGTCGTTCGTATAAAGACGATGATTGTTTTTAGTATTACTTAAGTATTATTGCATGTATCATTAAATTCAGCGTTATGTAACAATGAAAAGTCTCGTAATTTTACGTAACAATTAATTTGGTGTGATCGTGTCATCACATTATTAAGTTTTCTCTTTTGTATTTACTTAAAATCTAACAAACATATTTTATTCTTTATCCTACCTTCGTGTACCTTACTTTTCTTATAAGTTTGTCCTTATTATTGATGTGTGACATAATATAACGATAGAAAATGATATAATTTATCTAAACATTATATTTACTAAAATAATACAATATGAAATAACATAAAACTATATAATACGAATATTCATTGAATGGACAAATAAGTATAAAGAAACTAATAATATTAGAAAATCAAGTTTGTATAAAGATTTTGAACAATAAGATCATAATACTATTTACATATCATTTGAAGTAAATAATATGATGGTAAAAGTAAAATAAAATATTTAGTTTGTTTGTTGGAGTTTTTAAAAGAAAAAATAAATATATAAATAGAATATTGCGAAGGACGTGAATAAGCATATTACACAAAAGTATATATTAGAATAGATTCAAAAACATTCGTATATCAAAATTCCTTTAACATAAACATTCATCTACATGTAAAATTTGAAAGCATTAAATCATAAATTCTAACCATATTTATCTTGAAAAATTGGCACAACATGACAATCTATAGATTTAATTAGCATCAAATAATTTATTTTTTATTTTTTTGGCAAAAAAAATGATTTTTTAATAGCTTTAAATAGCCATATTTTTTTCTTCTAATATTTATTATCGTTCTTTTTTTCCCTCTCTCGTTGTTCTCCCCCCCCCCCCCCCCCCCCCCCCCCCCCCCCTCTTTCCCTATTACTCCCTCTCCCTCTGTCCCTAATTACTTGTCCACTTTTGAATTGACACACCTATTAAGAAATCAATTAATGACATAATGAGTTTACCACTTTATCCCTATTAATTATGAAGTGGATGAAAAGTTATGCATTTTTCAAAGTAATTAGTCATTTAATTGAGGGGTATAATAGGGTAAAAAAAAAATTTTGTCCTTTCTTGATTTGTCAAAATGGACAAGTAATTAGGGACAATTATAAAAGGAAAAGTGGACAAGTAATTAGGGACAGAGAGAATACTTGTCAACTATTTTTGTCATGAGACCTAAAACAGTTGCACAAAAATAGGGAAATATTATTTTATTATTAAAAAAATAGTTTATCTTTTAACTCTTCATGTTTTTCTCTTTGTTCCCACTTTTTCTCCTTCAAATTTTAGGATTTCTATCTTCTCTCTAAATATCTCCATCAGACATCAATTACAAATAGTAACGATTAGTAACTCAAATCACACAATTTAAAAAAAAAAATTTGATTGTCTCGGTTTTTTTCAAAAAAATTGAGAGTTTCTACATTATTTTATCTTGTAGTTGAATGCAAGGTTTTTATTTACAAACTTTTGTGTTGTTTTATTATATTTCAATTGGTAAGAGTAATTTTATTATCAAAAGAGAAGATATGTAAAGCTAAGTGACAAAAATTGCAACGACAATGTAAAACCCTTGGAGGAAATGGGTGGACTGACAAACGACTATGAGTTTGTAAATCATCAATTGTAATTGTAGGTACTAATGAACAATAATTTCAATTTTGAAGATTTTCTACCAACAACATCGATTTAAACACATGCAAACTCACCTCAGTATTCAAATTGAAGAAGCATTTGATTCTTATATAATTTGAAACATGAATTCGTATACATTGAGATAAAACTCTATAACAATCTAATGTATACGTCTTCAAACTAAATGTATATGTAATTTGTATTATGTATATGCAGTTGGAACTATGTATACAAACATGATTTTATTTATCGAAAGGTAATATATCTATACATATCAATAGCTACAAATTATACTTATGTATACTAAAAATATATACAAACAAAATATTAGTAAAGTATACATTATAGTGCGAATGTATATTTGATTAATTGTATACTTAATCGCATGTATTCAATTGAATACATACTTATTAGCAGTAGATTTCAACGTTCAACACATACTAAATATATATATAAACATATCTTAGACACCTAATACTAAATTTAGATTATGCAAGTGGATACACAAATAATATAAAAAAAGGAAAGTGCAAACATATATTTAATCAAATATATTTAACTGTTTACACGATTTAATCTATAATTATGTATACACTAAACATTTGTATATTATAATCTATATTTAATACAAATATGGATTGAGTTTCTTATCATAACTTCTAGCAAACAATTGAGAAAAATAATTTATACATGGTAGCTAGAGACTCATAAAAATATCATTTGAAAGAAGAATGGTCATAATTAAATACAATTGCTAATTTTAATGAGAGAGATAATTCTAAATAAATATTTTACTAGTTTTAAGGAGAAATGGTGGAAATTTAGAAGAGAGATGGTATCAAGATTTTTTTTATATTTTAAAGAAAAATAATTTGAAGAAGAGAGAGATAGATAGATGTGAATAGGAATTTTCTTCCCTATTATTATGCAGAAAATGTGTATAACTATTAAATGCCAATTCTTTTTAGGATTTATCTGTTAAAAATTTATTTAGCTAAAATATGCCAATTTAATCTAAGAATTGTATATGGTCAATTCCTCATTTATCTTTCAATTATATTATTATAGCCCAATCCTATCTTGTGCTATCTTTTACTCACATTTGCCCAACTTCCTTTGGGGCCAATAAAAGGCTAACATTCATTATAACTATTAAAATGAGATAGCCCAACCAGCCTAATTCAAATTTTATGAATCAAATTTGACGAATTACGTCGGATTGATCCTTCATTTGAAAATGATTTTTTTTAAAAAAATTTTTTATTTTATTTTATGGTCTTAAACATTTCGAAAGTTACATTAAAAAATTGACAAAAAGAAAGAAACATTCTTTTAAGGTTTTAGATCAAATTAAAAGAAAAATATATGGGCTGCCCCTGAAATAATCTTCTAACCTATGGATCGTCCTCGTTCCAGCTTCAATCGCAAACTGACCAACTAGGACTGAGCTTATAATCCTCAATTTTAAATGGACCGAATAAATCTTAATCCAACACTACCTAAGTAACAGGCTGAGTTGATCTTAAGTAACAAGCCTATTTTGACGACTCTAGTGATCATTTATCTTTTATTTATATTAATCAAATCTTCCTCTCATGCTATCATAAGACTTTTGTGCATTAAAGTTTGAGAAAATTTCAAAAATAATAATAACAGTTTAAACTTTTGAGCAGACTAATTATCGAATATAGATTATATTGCCCTCCTCTTTTTTTCGACCTGGATAATTGCGTTGGTTCGTTTCATCCTCCTATCTACACAATCTGTAGTGCCTCCCTCTTTTTTTTGATCCGGACAAATGCGTTGGTTCGTTTTATCCTCCTATCGACCCAATCCCCCCCACCCCCAAACCCCTTCTTATTCTTCAAAAATTAAATTGTTTTTCAACTTCAAACTCAAAAGACGTCTATTGACTGTCCTCAGTCTTATAGAGTAAGAAATCATTTCCTCCACGCCGATTCCATTTCCCTCTTTTTCTAATCAAATTCTCTCTCTCTACTACACCCATGAGGAGGCTATTCGGTAGAAGTCCCGCCGGAGAGTCGCCGCAGCAATCTTCTCCGTCACCGTCGCCTCCACAGACTTCTCCTCCATCCTCTGTCAACATTGCTGCCGGTCCGGCGAGACCGATTCGTTTTGTGTATTGCGATGAGAAAGGGAAGTTCCAGATCGATCCCGAGGCCCTTGCTATACTTCAACTCGTCAAAGAGCCTGTTGGTATTGTCTCCGTTTGTGGTCGTGCTCGTCAAGGCAAGAGCTTTATACTTAACCAGGTAAATTTGTAGTAAAGTTTTTGTATTCTTTTTAGTTAATTATGTTAATTAGGGTTTGTAGTTTAGTGTAATTGTCCGATTATGCATGAGAATGAGAGTATTGCTAGGGTTTTGCTTGTCAGTGCTGTAGCTAGTGGTTGTTTGATGACTAAAATTATCAAGCACATTGCTCTGGAACTAGAGATATAGAATCATTAAATCAATCAATCAACTCTGCCATAATCCAAAAAATAGGTAGAGTTTTTAGAGTCCTGCTTAAAGTTAAAGCTAGGAGAGCAGAAACTGAGGGAAAAAAACCTATGTTCTTATGCGAGATGGGAATAAAGGCTACTAACATCGGAATAGCATATTGCTTTGGAACTGGAGATACAGAATCATTAAAACGATTGATCAACTTTGCCTTAATCCAAAAGATAGGTAGAGCTCTTAGAGTCCTACTTATAATTTTTGAGGTAGTTCTTTCGTTAAGGCAAGGAGAGCAGGAACTGAGGGAAAACAATCAATGTTCTTACGCGCGATGGGAATAATGACTGCTATGATTGGAACTCACGACCTAAGTAGTAAGTAACCTTAGAATGGGGATGTCAATCTTATACAGAAAATACAAGCTATTTAAAGTAACCTTGTAGGGGGGGGG
>NW_006239263.1:356988-376828 GCF_000226075.1 Solanum tuberosum | reverse complement strand
GGGGGGGGGGGTTGCATATAGCATTCTATATCATAAAAATAAAAAAAGAAAGAGGTAGAGCAGAAATGTGTTTGGAAGAATTGCTAAGCACATTTGGGATTAGAATGTTGGGAAATATATTTATGGGTTGGTTGAAGGATGTAAGGTGTACGACCTTAACTATTGTATATTTGCTTCAGTTCATCTAAACTATCTCATTAGGATCAGAAAAGGATAATGACCAGGAGTGCGGACATCTGATTCACTCTCATTTTCTGCTTACCATAGTAATTTGCTCAATGTCAAAGAAAGATTCATTTGTTCTGAGGATCAAAAGAGAGATGAATCATAATAAAATGATGGATAAATTAGAAACTATGTTTTGGAGGATTTCAACTTTCAACTGGAGTTCACCATATATGGAAGCATATTGTTTCCTAGATTTAGGGGTTTACGCCTCGGATGGCAGATCACTACTCTGATTTTGAGAAGCAGAAATCTGTATCTTTTTGTGAATCAACTCCTGATTTATCTAGTTTTATGTTTTGGAAAGTTGCAGGAATGATATGTTAGAGGGGAGACCATTCGGCATTGTTCTGTTTCCTTTGTGTTGCTTCTGTAACTTCTTTATTTTTTGCCCTTATGCAGTAAACTTGTCATTGTCTATGTAAAGAGTGTTTCTTGTACTTTTCATACATCAATTACAGTCAACTTATGAGTCAAAGCTATAGCACAGTGGCTATTGTTCTTTTAGAAACTCCATTCACTTATGTAATTAACTAGGTCTATTACAATGAGATCACAATTATCTTTATTATTATTAACTTATAGTTGTATACTTTCACATGTAAATTACCATATGTAACTTAGTGCTGCTTCTTACGTTACCGAAAACATGTAACTGAGAGCCTGTTGTATGCCCAATAGCTTCTTGGCAGGAGTAGCGGTTTTCAAGTGGCTGCAACTCATCGGCCATGCACAAAAGGTATTTGGCTGTGGAGTTCACCTTTAAGGAGAACAGCTCTTGATGGAACAGAATACAACCTGTTACTGCTGGACACAGAAGGAATTGATGCTTATGATCAAACAGTTAGTTTCCACCCTTTTAACATATTTATTATTGGTTTTCTGAAGGAGGATACTAACCTAGCACATGCTATATGGCTTTTATATTACATTGTTATACATTTTGTATTGCTAAACTTTTCACTAAATAAAGGAACTAGTTCTATAACCCCAGAACATTTTTTCCTTTGTCCTTCCTATCCTTCCTGTCACTGACTTTTGCCTTTTATAAATTTCTGTTTTGTTTTGCTGTTTGACAGGGAACATATAGCACACAGATATTCTCCTTGGCGGTCCTTCTTTCAAGTATGTTTGTATATAACCAGGTTAGGAGCACACAAACTTGGATCTCGTTTGCTTTTTTTTTTTATATGCCATTTTTACCCCTTTTCCCTCACGTTTCAGTGAATTTCCTTGTTGCTACAGTCAGTTTGTTTTTTGGGTGTCCTGATAATCTCTTTAATTCTTCAATTTAGATGGGAGGTATCGACGAAGCTGCGCTTGACCGCCTCTCTCTTGTCACTGAAATGACTAGACATATTCGTGTTAGAGCTTCTGGAGGAAGGGCCAGTGCTTCCGAGCTTGGGCAGTTCTCCCCAGTCTTCGTTTGGTTGCTTAGGGTACTTCAGAATTCATTTATTATCACTGTAGATTTTCTTCTGTTCTTGCCTGTGAAACTATTAAAATACAATTTTTCTTTTATGCAAAAGGATTTTTATTTGGATTTGGTCGAGGACAACCGCAGAATAACTCCACGGGACTACCTTGAACTTGCTTTGAGGCCAGTTCAAGGTGGTGGGAAAGATGTTGCTGCTAAAAACGAGGTATTCACTTTACATGAATGTTTCGTTTGCTTTACTATGCTGTAATTATTCAATTTCTATTGTAACTACCCCTGTTTTAGAAACTGGTTTCCTGAACTTGCACATGTTTTACTAAAAATAAAAAGAACTTGTTCATGTTTTTATGTGATTTCGTAACCATCCTTCTTTTCCTTCTAATGAGTTAGCACCTAATGGTTGATTAACCATTTGGAACTTTCGACTGCAGATTAGGGACTCCATTCGTGCTCTATTCCCTGACAGAGAATGCTTCCCCCTTGTGCGGCCTCTGAGCAATGAAAATGAGCTTCAACGGCTAGATCAAATTCCAGTCGGTGCTTAATTTTCTCGCACATGTTCCATTCCCTACTATCTTAGATTATATCTGAATTGTGATTCTGGTTGTGGAAACCTTGAAATATTCTAATTGTGGTAGCAATTTTCACATGCAGTTGGAAAACATGAGGCCAGAGTTTAAAGCAGGTCTTGATGCTTTGACAAGATTTGTTTTTGAGAGGACAAGACCCAAGCAAGTTGGAGCAACTATTATGACTGGACCGCTCTTTGCTCGCATAACTCAGTCCTTCCTGGATGCTCTTAACAATGGTGCAGTGCCCACCATTACCTCTTCATGGCAGGTTAGCAATGATCTTAATGGCAGATATAGTGTTATTTCCTTTCTTTTATTCCACATCATTGATTGATGTTCTTCTCTATATCTGTGCAAATGGCGTGTCCAAGAGCAATGTTATTCTTGTCATCACTAACACCTTTGAACCAGAAGAGTGACAAATAAGAAACCACTGATTATTGTTTCATGATTATTTCTCAATCATTAGCTAGATTGACATTTTAGCACCAAGAAAGTGGCCCTGAACGAAAGGAACAAAGACAAATATCAGGTAGATCTTTTAACACACCTAACCTTAGCCCTAAATGTAGAATTCTCAGAAACCAAGTTTTAGAATAAGAGTTGCCGGCCCTCTCCTGTAAAGGTCGGTTATTTCATAACGAGGACACAGCGCCATTGAGATACTATTTATTTATTCGAACATGATCTTTTAACGCACCTAACCTTAGCCCTAAATAGAATTCGCAGAGACCAAGTTTCAGAAAAATAGTTGCAGGTCCTCTCCTGTTAAAGTCGGTTATTTCATAACGAGGACACAAAGCCATCAGAATATTTTGATTACTATGAAGAAGATATTTTACCAAATGAAGTCAAGATCAGCCAAAAGTTGATCCATAGTTCCAGATTAAATATAAAAAAGAGTATTCATCTAACTTAACATCACACGTCAATAAAATATCTCAAGTTAAGTGTTTGATTTGGGACGCTACTCCTTGTCCTTCTTCTCTTCTTCGATTTACATTGAGTTTGTTCTTAGCCGTCTTGTGAATTTGGAATTTAATTTTGTAATTTCTTGTTATTATATGAGATTTTCACTGTCTCTTTGTTTCATCATTATGGCTCAAATTATTAAGTCAGGGAACAACTGACACATTTGGTTCTGCTCAGTGTCCATTTTCAAGGGCATTAAGTCTAAAAATTAAAAAGTACATAATGAGGACATCAGTTGATGTCTGATGAGCGACATGCAAGTGTCCGATATCTGACATGACACTGATATGTAATCATACTATGGTGTCCGTGCTGGGAAAATTCTTCCATGTTATTTATTTACCTCGCTTTGTGCACAAGTGAATTAGTCATCTTCAGAATTTCTATGATATCCGCTATTCATTTTTCAATTTAAGAAAAAAGCAAGGGAAGGGAAATTCGATGCAAGTGAAACAACATGACAAACCTACAAGTGAATGATTTTGGTAGAATCTTATGGTTGTTGTTAAACTCCCAAGTCCAAGTGTTACTGTGTTAGTTCATTCCGTATATCCAGCTCATGCATTATAATGCATGCTGATGGATGTTTTCCTTTTTGATTTCTGCAGAGTGTTGAGGAAGCTGAGTGTCAAAGGGCATACGATTCGGCTGCTGAGAGATACATGTCTTCATTTGATCGTTCCAAGCCTCCGGAGGAAGTAAGTATTACTTTAGTTTCATTGATAACATTTTCTGGTTGTGTCTAATATTTCAATCATTACAGGGTGCACTAAGAGAAGCACATGAAGATGCAGCTCAAAAGGCCATGGCAGAATTTAATTCTACTGCTGTGGGTGCTGGATCCATCAGGATGAAATATGAGAAGCGTCTTCAAAATTTCATAAAAAAAGCGTTTGAGGTTAAGTTTTTCCTCCACCCTTTACTTCAAATATTGAGGATAAAGTGCATATGAGTGATATAAGCATACATGAGTGTGTCATAATACAGCCCCTATTGGAGGATGAGCTAATACTAATTTTTATTTTGATTCCACACCATACTTACCCCCTAAAATACTAAAAGGAAATTTGGTATGCTAGAAAGTTCACAAATAACCATTTTTATGACTGCTATTTGAAAATTAAGTCATAGCTCCAAAACTAATTGGAATTTAGGCACTTTATTATGCGGAAATAATATTTGGACAAAACTACCCTCAACTTTAAAAAGCAGCTGAGACCAGCTATTCCATCTTTTCTACTTTTTTTGAACTCCATGACAAGGTCCTGGAGTTCTACTTGTACAAGTTTGAAATCCAGGACACTGCTGAATTTATGCAAATCAGTGGATTTCCTTTATGTGGAGGTTTTCATCTATAAAAGTGGATTTCTCTTGCAACCATGGAGGGTATTTTCTGTTTTTCATATAATGGCAGAACCTATTTTGCACAGAAGTCAAGCCTTAGAGGTTTCATTTGATCTTTTTGTTTTTTGATAGGTAATGTTAAGATATTTTTATTGGAAAACCCAACATTAGGACATCTGATCTTCATTTTGAATTTGTGAAAAAAAAAAGAGAAAGACGAGAGAAATAAATGAATTAGTGAAAGATACATTCAAGACTTCTCTAGATAGTAAGGAAAAGTTCCTACTTAACAGGGTTCTTAATAATTAATCTGTACAATTGTTCTGCATTTTTTGGAAGTGTACAGTTATGTTGCTTAGGCTGTGTATTCTCATTACTTTAAATTTGGAATGGTGAAATACTCTAGTAAATCTCAATATTGAGTTTCAGTCAATTGCCTGGTTACGAAGTTATTATTGCTTCTTTCTTTGTACAAGTGACCTGTGGAATAAGGATCATAATTCTCTCCATTTACAACTCTTTTCTCTGCCAACCAGGTGATAATTGAGTCAAAGTTTAGACATGTGTGTTAATGCCTGTGTGTTTGATCTTTTTGTTTCTTCCTAGACTAGTGCCTGTTCTTGTGTAGTATCGGTTCTGTTCTTTTCAGTCTTATATCAGTACATGGGCCCCACCTGCCCGCATGATATTGACTATATATTATATGGACCGGCCCATTGACATTCTGTCTGGTATCCAACTAAAGGTCTATGGTCCATCAAATGGAATGACTTTTCAATCTAGATAGTTTTGTCAGGATGTTTATGGGTGTGAGTATCTACTCTATGCTACTGAATAGCTCTTCCTAATCTCTGATTCGGTTTTCATGTTGATAACAGGAGCTTAAAAAGGATGCCTTTAGGGAGGCTTATCTACAATGTTCAAATGCCATACAGGACATGGAAAAGGAACTGAGGTTGGCTTGCCATGCTCCCGATGCAAATATAGATAGTGTGCTTAAGGTAAGCCCTTATTCACTGTAGATAATCGCCTATTTTTAGGTGGCTAAACTGGAATTCAGGTTTCTTTGTCAAAAAAAAAAACTGGAATTCAGGTTTTTTGAGTTACCAATGTCCTAAATGCATATGCTATATGCAGGTTCTTGATCGTCTAGTGTCCAAGTATGAAGCAACTTGTCAGGGTCCTGAGAAATGGAGAAAATTGATCGTCTTCTTACAACAAAGGTTTGTATATTAATAATTCTTTATTGAGGCACTTAGAATTGGAAATGTATATGTCACATCACATCACATTGATTTTCCAGCTTGGAAGGTCCACTTTTTGATCTCATCAAGAAGCAAACAGACCGACTTGGATCGGAGAAAACTAGTCTTGCATTAAAGTGCCGCTCCATTGAGGATAAGATGAACTTACTTAACAAACAACTGGAAGCTAGTGAGAAGTATAAATCCGAATATTTGAAGCGTTATGAAGACGCCATCAACGACAAGAAACAGCTTGCAGATGATTACACGAGTCGTATCACAAATTTGCAGAGTAAATATAGTTCATTGGAAGAGAGATATTCAAGCTTATCAAAAACACTCACTTCAGCTAAACATGAGTCCTCAGAATGGAAAAGAAAATATGAACAACTTCTGTTGAAGCAGAAGGCTAATGACGACCAATCAAGTGCAGAAGTATCTGTTCTGAAGTCCAGAACTGCTGCCGCTGAAGCAAGGCTGGCTGCTGCCAAAGAGCAAGCTGAATCGGCTCAAGAGGAGGCGGAGGAGTGGAAACGCAAATATGACATTGCCGTCAAGGAAGTTAAGAATGCTCTTGAGAAGGCAGCATCTGTTCAAGAGCGCGCAAACAAGGAAACTCAATTGAGAGAAGATGCTTTAAGGGATGAATTTTCAAGCGCTCTGGCTGATAAGGTGATTATATTGCTATGCATATTGATTAAATTTAAAAGTGCTGCTTTGTTTCATTTTTCTTCTCTTCCCTTTTAGAAATATCATTTTGTGATTCTGCTTGTTTAGTTTTCCAATATGATATTTGAAGTTCTCTTTGTTCATGAAACTGCAGGAAGAAGAAATTAAAGACAAGACATATAAGCTTGAGCAGGCTGAGCAGCGTTTAGCAACACTGACTTTGGAGTTGAGGGTGAGTTTCTGCTCTTTGTAAACCAACTTAACTTTTATTTGCACTGATCTTGGATTGAAAAAAGGTGAGGGTGGGATGGAGCAAAGTAATGGGAAAAAACAGGGAGGGAGGGGGAGGGACACTCTTTGTTATTTTAAAGTAGGCTCTATGGAAAGAGGATTCAAACGCGGTGCACTATAAAATAAGACCAATAGAGACTTCATATGGGACCATTTGAACTGCAGGTTGTAATGCTCGTAGTGTTTTTTGTTTTCTTGAGCTTGTGATGTTTTTTGTGTTGGTCCTCTGAAGTAGCTTTAGCATTTGCAGTGCTGACTTTCACTTGGCGGTTAAATTACTTCAGTTACATGTCCTCAAAAAAACTTCAGTTATGTGTAACCTTGTGAATTGAAAGGATAGTTTGCTATCAACTTTTGGGATTGATACCAACTTGTCTCTAATACAATTGGGTATCCAGGGTGTAAAACTATGAATATTTACACTCATTATGTATGTGGTAATTTAAGAGATTTACATGGGTATTAGTGCTAATGACTGCCCTAATGGAGCTAGATGGATACATAGGATTCATGTAGCCGAATCCAACTAGTTTGGGATTGAGACACTCTTTATTGATTGTAATAGTACTATTCAGTATTCACTATTCTATTCTTACCATTATAAAAAACAAAGAG
Organism: Solanum tuberosum; assembly: GCF_000226075.1. Lineage (NCBI taxonomy): Eukaryota > Viridiplantae > Streptophyta > Magnoliopsida > Solanales > Solanaceae > Solanum > Solanum tuberosum. The sequence goes on along the minus strand of NW_006239263.1, from coordinate 369,458 downwards.
AGTAATACTATTTGACTGTTTTGTGATTATTACTTCTTACAGACTGCTGATTCAAAGGTAAGGAACTATGGTCTAGAAGTGTCAGCCTTAAAGGTTGAAATCAAGGAATTGGGTGAAAGGCTAGAGCATATAAATGCTACTGCACAATCATTTGAAAGAGAAGCTAAGATTTTGGAACAGGAGAAGGTTCATCTGGAGCAGAAGTACCGGTCAGAGTTTGATAGATTTGAGGATGTTCAGGATAGATATAAATCAGCTGAAAGAGAGGCAAAAAGGGCGACTGAGCTGGCTGATAAAGCAAGGGCTGAAGCAGCTGCGGCCCTGAAAGAGAAGAATGAAATTCAACGGTTAGCTATGGAAAGATTAGCTCAGATTGAGAAGGCTGACAGAGCTATTGAAAAGTTAGAGAGGGAAAGAGAAGACTTGGCTGATGAAGTAGGGAGGTATCATCGTGCTGAGAAGGATGCAAGGTCAAAAGTTGCAATGCTGGAGGCCCGAGTAGAAGAAAGGGAAAAGGAAATTGAGATGCTACTGAAATCAAATAATGAACAAAGGGCCAGTACTGTGCAAGTCCTTGAAAGTCTGTTGGAGACTGAGCGTGCAGCGCGGTCTGAAGCAACCAATAGGGCGGAAGCACTCTCTCTTCAGTTGCAAGCTACGCAAGGAAAGCTAGATCTTCTTCAACAACAGTTAACTGCAGTTCGGCTGAATGAAACTGCACTGGATAGCAAACTTAGAACTGCTTCCCATGGCAAACGTGCCAGGATAGATGAATACGAAGCTGGAATTGAATCTGTCCATGACATGGATACAAATGATAGACCAATCAGAGGAAATAAGAGGTCCAAGAGTACAACCAGTCCCTTAAAGTATACCTCCCCAGAAGATGGAGGTTCTGTATTCAGAGGAGATGATGATGGTCATAGTCAACAAACAAATGGTGAAGATTATACGAAGTTTACAGTGCAGAAACTAAAGCAGGAGCTTACAAAGCATAACTTTGGTGCTGAACTGCTCCAACTGAAGAACGCAAACAAGAAGGATATCCTAGCTTTGTATGAGAAATGCGTCCTCCAGAAATCATAGCTTTCAGCATGCCGAGTTGTGTAGAAAGGTTGTAAGTATCTCAGTTATAGTCAAAAGCATACAACTTCTGGATTAAAAATTTAGGTGTTGGCATCCTGAAAACATCCTTTTAAGTCCTATAGGGCTTATATCCCCATTAGGTAGCTACACAATCTTGCTAAATGCTGCTGCCGCCATCGGGGTTTTCGTGTGACATAATATTTTTCATTCTGGTGTGCACTCTAACTTAGGTATTTTGTTTGAGCCTTCCTAGTGTGGCAGTGTTAGGAAGATGGTTTAGAGAGATTTTGAAAGTGAGATTTCCAGACCTCCCTTATCGTCTCTTTCTTTCTCCATTTGTGCAGTTATTGATGTTTAGTACTTAATCCTCGTGTGATTAGTAGTATTAGTATTCTCTTGATTTGCTAAAATTGACAAGTGAAGTAGTTATTTAATATTTCCTCCATTCACTTTTACTTGTCACGTTTTGTTTCCTGAGAAGTTTTTGTAGTCAATAAATGTTGTGTTATATTTAAGATCATAAATTTTAAAATGTCTCGTTTTTAAGAATTTAAACTTAATGTATAGTTATAAACTATGTTTCATAAATTGAAACGGAATGAGTATTCAATTTCCCCCTTAAACAAGAGTGGATGTACAATATGAGTTAAGAGTTTAGTTAAATTCAGTAGTTTTGGTTCAAATGTTATGTGAAGAAATTTATCAAATATATACAAATATTAAGCAAAACTATTTATGTATTTATTTCTTTATGTTATAAGATCTTATATATATTTCCCTTACTCTATATATAAGAATATTTGGTATCTTAGTCGATTCTCTGTATAAGATCTTTTTATTTATTTCCATCTTAGTTATGTTTTCTTAGTTTAATTTGAATCCTCTTTCTATATATCGACTCCAAATTGAAAAAAAAAGACCAAATTATTTTTCGAAATCATTATTTGACAAGTAGTTCAATAATATTTCGAATTCATATAATTTAAATTTTAGACCCGTCTTTTCCTCTTCACAATTATGTAAATTGTAGGACATACAATTATTTAAGGACTTTTCAATATTATTCAAAGGTAAGCGACAAGCTTCCCGATTATTTTTTTATACTACAAGTATAGTCTTATTTATCAATATTTGGTATCTATTGATCCGTCTGAAAAAAAATAAAAGTGATTAAGAAATGACAAGCTATGAAAAGTGGGAGTACTATATTCTCCATTCATTTTTCTGGTTCGGTTTTGATTTTGCACGCTTCTTAAAAAATATAATTAATATGAGAATTTTATTATAGTATCCATATTAATTATGTTTAAAATAAGGTCTTAAAAAATGATTTGACAAATAAGTAATTAATGTTAAGGATTAAACATGAAAAAGATACTCCTAATAAGTAATTTTTTTTCTTGATATGTTAAAAATGACAGGTAAAATTAAAAATCTATTTTTAAAATAATGAACAAATAAAAATAAACGAAGAGAGTACATTATATTATACTATACAAGAGACAATCAAAGAGACATAACAAATTAAAGGGGGTCCATTAACAATTAAGATAAGTTAACTGCATTCCGTCCTATGAGAGGATCGATAGAATTTCTTCACTCTTAATTTGAAATTTTTGAATATTAGATATGAAAAATATAACGTGAGAAATTATGTTGCAAGTCCATTTCCCTTAAATGAGCCACGTGGCGTGAATCTAAATTCATCGAGAGTTCTTCTTCGCTTTTCCATTAAATGCGCCTTATGTAATACGAATCCTAATTAGTTGGGACACCATAGGAAAAAAATATGTTATAAGTCCCTCTTCTTTAAATGAGCCTATTTATGTGACACAAATATAATTAGTTGGGAGCACTTCTCGATTTCTTAAATGTGTCTTATGTGATGGAAAATCAAATTAGTCAGATCCTTAATACAAAAAAAAAATCATGTTAGAAGGCTTTTTTTCCTTAAATGGGTCTATGCATTGCAAATCTGAATCAATCGGGATCACTTCTCCATTATATATCACAATTCTAAATTAAATTAACCTATGTGACGTAAATTTAAATTAATTGAACGACAAATATACAAGTACAGAACACTAATAGAAACATAAAGAAAATTAGCATTCCTTGGTCCACAAGAAAAATAACAACAATAAATCAATTACACACTTTGTCCTATATATTGACAAATTTATACTGTAACAAATATCTCCATAATTTGATTATTTCTTTCCCCTCAACAACATTCCATAATATTAAGGCACTACTAGCAATACAAGATGCAAAGTCAAAGTCCATAAAAATTATTTACAAATTCTTAACTCAAATGAACAACAACAAAAAATAATCAAAGATTCAATAATGTTTTGTATATATAAACTGTTAACATTTTTCAAACATAAATTCCACCTAAGCATGACAATAATGTTTTGTTGACTTAAAACTTATAATAATCCAACTTCTAAGCTATTCAAAATATTAGCAACTTGTACAATTGATGGCCTACTTTTTCTTGAATTTCCAACACAAGCTAATGCAACTTTAGCTAATCTAACAAGTGGCCTAATATCACTAGGCAACATAAGTCTATTGTCCAAAAATTCACCAAATTTCATTTCTTTAATCAATGGCAATGCCCATTTCACAAGTAAACTTTCTTGATCACATTTCCTTCCACTCAACAACTCCAACAAAACAACACCTAATCCATACACATCACTTTCTTTAGAACAACCCCTTTTTTCATTACCAATCCAATATTCATCATCAACATATCCCATTAACCCTAATTCCCTTTTATCATAACATGTCAAGAAAAAATACAAACCATAGTCACAAACCCTAGCACAAAAATTGACATCTATTAATATATTCGAGGGTTTAATGCAACCATGCACTATATGTGGTGCCATAACTTCGTGTAAATATTCTATTCCTCTAGCTATACCAGCAGCAACTCTCAACCTACAATTCCAATCTAATAAGGACGTCCCACCACTACCAGCACCACCATCATGATCGCGATTTTGATGTAAGTAGAAATCAAGACTCAACATACCTCCAAATTCTGTTACCACGATTCTTTCCCCAGGAGCCTCAGAAAACCCTAAAATTGGCACAATGTTAGGGTGATAAGCTAAAGAAAGCCATTTCATCATCGATGTGAAACCAAAGCCAGCATTACTCAATACAAGCCTAGGATGGATCCTTTTTATAGCTACTTGTTGATCTCCATTTGGTAATATACCTACATATACACTTCCTATACGTCCTTGACCGATGATTCTTCGATAATTGAATCCATCCGTAGCTCCATGAATGTCCATTAATGAATAGGAACATGCAATTTGCTTTGTTGGAAGAGTTTCTTCAGCCTTGATTGGCTTTTTCTTGCAACAAATGAAGAGTAGGATAACAAGACATATGATGATAATTGCAAGTATAGCCAAAATAACATTATAAATAATTATGATCTCTCCACCACTCATCTATAAGATTTTTTTTCTATATATTTGGTGTTGTTGTGATTTAAGTTGAGAGTATTTAGAAGAAAAAAAATTGGCTAGTTTATAGAGAATGAAGTGAGAGTATATATATATTTTTTAATGTTTTATATATATAATAAAATGGAAGTAGAAAGAGAAAAAAAAGTGGAGTATTTTATTGGACCTTTGGTGTGTACTCTTTGAAAAAAAGAAAAGTTGATTTGGTACTCCCTCTATCCATTTTATGTGGCATCGTTTGACTTAGCACGATATTTAAGAAATTAAATAAAAAAAGATTTTTTAAATTCGTAGTCTAAAACAATCATTAGATATTTTTTGTGTGGCTGTAAATTATTTCATTAAAAATAAAAAAATAATTTTAAAATAAAATTATTTTTAACTATAGTAAGATGATACTCTTTTTGAAATGGATTAAAAAGAGAGTGCGCTATGAGTGAGAGAGTATCATAATTGGGAAAGAAAGTTGAAAAAATCTAAAGGATTAATTTGGCATACTTTTAGTTGAGGGTTGGCTGCTAACTGTCATTTGACAAAAGTATAGGGTGTTTGGCAAAATTTCTAATTGTGAAAACAAATCTATTCTTGTAAAATAGACATTTTTTTAATATTCAATAGTCAAAATTTACTTGCTTAATAATTTAAGTATGCGTTAGTTAGATCCTATTGAAAGAGGAAGCGTTATACTAATAATTTTTCTATTTTAGGATTCAAATTCAGAGTTTCTAATGAACATAAAAATTAGGATATTATTTTGTTTTTATAATTGTTTCATAAGATCATTATGAACATTATATTTTCTTAGTTATATTCTTATTCTATGCCTAAAAAGGTTAAGTATTAATATTTTCTTAGTTTTATCATATTCTTTAAAATTTCCTACTATTTGAAAAATTACAATCCCTACTCTCTTCTATTATACATCACTTTATGCGATGTATAGGTCGGATACATCACTTTACGTGATGTATCGAGACGTTGAGTGATGTATCCAAAATCGTGACGCAATTCATCTAGACGCTGAGCTACGATGTATCTGAAACCGGGACGCTATGTATTGGGACTTTTTGGGATGTATCCGGATTTCACCAAATTTAAGGGATTTTTGCAATTTGAAAAAGAATAGGAACTAGATGTAATTAGCTCTTAACACTATAAAATTTGTGTAAAATTCTCATATAATTAATATTATTATTTTTTACAGTAAAACTCTTTTGGAAAAATAATTTTCCCAACTTTAAGTTTCAATGTGTTCAATTTTTTCAACGGGTACAAAAGTTTGATAAAATCCTATCTCATTATAAGAAAAGGTCACTCTTGCCTCTTATTAATTAGCAAAAAAAAAAGTCATGGTTTTGATGTTACCTTTCTCTTTTTCTTTTTTCTTTTTTCTTTTTCCTTTTCTAATTGAATTTGCATCTGTTATTTTTCAAAAAGAAAAAGCAAGCATCAATAATCATGATAGCAAAATGTTAAACTATGGTCTTGGATTCTTTTTATTTTTCCTCCAGTATTCGATATTCATATTAGTGCCCTAATTAATTTAAATTTGCACAACGTAACACCTTAAGAAGAAATTTCCTATATTTGTAGAAATAGAGTTCAGTTGCCATGTTTTGGCCTTGTCTTTAAGAAATAACCAATGTCATGGAGTTTCAAATCTCCAGATAAAATTTAATGCATGGTAACAACAACTATATTTCAATTACGTACATAGGCCAAAAGGTATCTACTTGTCCTTTTTCTGTTATTTTTTTAATATCTCAAATTCGAAAATTCTAATTAAAATTGAAGGGATATTATCCATTCTACTGCAATCCTAAATGTTAGCTAGAACATCATTTCCCGCTTTATTTATTTATTGTGACAACTCCTTGTTTCCTAACCTATTATAGCTTTTTGGGGCCAATTTTTTGGTTTCTTTTTGGCTCTTGAGTCTTAGTTATAAGAATTTAGTTACACCAACCCCAGCTTCCATTCAACCAACCTCATCTAACCCAAAGTTTCATATATGAAAATTAGTTTATTTAATATACAAACTTGCTGGATTATAATATACATTTCATTTAAATTTTACGCGATACAAATCAATGTTTATATCGACATCGAACGAAAATAAATAAATAATAATACATATTCTAAACTGTCAAAAATTCATTATTCATTGCTTTTTGATGAATATACACTACATTATTCTTCTTTCTAAAGAAATAAGATCTCTTTTTGTCTGCTTCCTGGTGTTATGTCACTATTAGAATTTAGGCTTTTCCCACTACGAATTAATAAAAAATTTGTATTATAAAAATATGATTTTTTTTTCTCACCATTTTTTAACGAACCAGCTCACTACACAACATATAATGGAAAACAGATTTTCATTGAAATACGATGAAGTTTCCTAAATTTTTTCACGTGGAAACAATATTGTATATTTTTCAGTAGTGTATGAAAACATTTTAAAGAGTGAGTACAAGCTAAATAACAACGTCAAAATCGAGTATCCATGCCTTTGCCCCATAAATCACCTTTTTGTTCATTCACTTTGTGAGAGCCCACACATCTATGGGCCTTCAAGTGAAGGGCAGCCCAATAAAGTTTTTTTTGGTCCAAATCTCATCAGGGAATTAAGATGATTAGCTTTGCTAACGTTCAAAGCGAATTTAGTTATTAGTGATGGAGTCAACTTTTCACTAAGGGATATCAAAATATTAAATAAGAGACCACGGAGAAGCCTAGGGAGTCAATATATATACCTAAAAAATGTTTTTATCTAGCTATACAATATAATTTATGATGAAATCGTGTCAATTATACATGCTGTTCTGTTACTACTAGTTTTTAATCCGTTCATAACTATCTACCTAAGAATTGTTAATTAAAAAAGATGCAAATTTCATAAAAGTTAAAAAAAAATTGCTAATACAACTGCTAAAGTGGCATGGGTGTTATCATATATCCAAACTAATTTCATCATCCATACATTAAAGTGGTAAACTTTTACCTACTTTTTTATAACTATAAGCACCAAATATGGAGGATATAATCATCCTTAGTATCAAACAAATAACTTTTTACAACTTTTTGTTGTTGTTGTTGTTGTGATGTATAAACATTGTTATGTTATTTTTCTGTTACAAAACTAAGATTTTACAACTTTGATACAATAAACTAAAAATTAAGTGATCATATCTGAAATCAATTCTTTCCTTCACTCTATTATAAATAGGGGCAAAACTAGAGCATAGAAAACACATTCAGTAGAATTCGATAATTTCAATTCCAACCTTTTTATTTGTCTTAAGTAGAATCCAAATTATACGCTTTAAATCCTGACTCCGTCTCTCTGCTTATAAATGCTTCTTGACACACGACAAAAAAATCCAACACAAACTTGAAATGGAGATTAAAGTGGTACAACAAGAAAAGAAATCTCCCCTCTTAGAAGAAAACTTAGAATTACCAGAAGTTGAAAAAAACATTATACAAAAAGCAATTAGTCAAACATTTCAAAGCACATCACACTTAGCCAATCTTCTACCTACTGGTTCTGTTCTTGCTTTTCAACTTTTGTCACCAATATTTACAAATCAAGGCAATTGTGACAAAATTTGTAAAATTTTAACTATATCACTTGTTACACTATGTGGACTATCATGTTTTATATTGAGTTTTACTGATAGTTTTAAAGACAAGAAAGGGAAAATTATCTATGGATTCGCGACGATACGAGGTTTGTGGATAATTGATGGATCAATAAGAATTCCAAATCAAATTGCAAGGAAATATAAGTTGAAATTTATTGATTTCTTGCATGGTTTTATGTCCATGTTGGTTTTTGCTGCTATAGCTTTGTTTGATCAGAATGTGGTGAATTGTTTTTATCCAAAGCCTTCTGATGAAATAGAGGAGTTGCTTGTTGCTTTGCCAATTGGAGTTGGAGTTATTTGTAGTATGTTTTTTGTTGTGTTTCCAACAAAACGCCACGGGATTGGTTTTCCCCTCACTTCTAATTAATGTGGTCGGTGAGGATTCATACAATCAACCTCGACTTGATTGGGATTGAGATATTGTTGTTGTTGTTGTACTAGTTGCATATTGCTACTTGAATGAGGTGGTGCATGTGTTTTTTTTTGTTGAAAACGTTATGGAATTGGTTTTCCTCTTACCTCTAATTAATATGATCAGTGGGATTCATATAGCTGATCCTGACTTGTTTGAAATTGAGATGTTACGTTGTTGTTGTTGTTGTACTAGTCACATATTTCTTCTTGGATGACGTGGTGTATGTTCATTTCTTTGGGTCTTGATTTTTGAATGAGAAATTATAGTGTGTTTTTTTGTTGAAAATGTCATGGGATTGATTTTCCCCTCACCTCTTAATATGGTTGGTGAGGATTCATACAAGCGACCTCACCCTTGTTGGGACTAAGATGTTGTTGTTGTTCTAGCCGCATATTGCTACTTGAATGAGGTGGTGCATGTGTTTATTTATGTCGTTTTTGTTTTTTGAAGGAGAAATTAATATTGTGTGTTTTTGTTGAAAACGTCACGGAATTGGTTTTCCCCTCACCTCTAATTAATATGATCAGTGAGATTCATATAGTCAATCTCATTTTGTTTGACACTAAGGTGTTGTTATTGTTGTATTATTCACATATTGCTACTTGAATGAGCTGGTATATGTGTCTATTTATTTCGTTCTTGTTTTTTTGAATGAGAATTTTGTAAATTTTTTTTGTTGAAAACATCACGGAATTGATTTTCCCTTCCCCTCTAATTAATATGATCAGTAGGATTCATATAGTTCATCCCAATTTGTTTGGGACTGAGATGTTGTTGAACTAGTCCCATATTTCTTCTTAAATGACGTGGTGCATGTGTTCATTTATTCCGTTCTTGTTTTTTTGGATGAGAAATTTGTAGTATGTTTTTTGTTTTGTTTACTACAAAGTGTCATGGAATTGTCTTTCCCTACCCAGTGAATAATATGATAAGTGAGGATTCGTATAGCCGACCTAAATTATTAGGGACTGAGACATAGTTATTGCTATACTATTCGCATATTGCTTCTTAAGTGACTTGATGCATGTGTTCATTTATTTCGTTCTTATTTTTGAATTTGAATGAGAAATGCATGTGTGGTAAGTTTTCTATTTTTTTTACAGTAGTTTCACGGAGTTCACTTTTCCCTCACCTCTAATTAACATGGTCAGTAAGTAATTATATAACTAATCAACGTGTTTCACAATTCATTACGAAAACTTTGAACTTATTTTTTTATGTAATATACAGTACCAAATTAAAATACACTAATATTACTATAAAAATACATTTTGCACTAATAGGACTTACATTTAAGAGCAAATTACAGAAATACACATCTTTTATTTCACTTATTTCTATTATCCCCTATTACTTTTAAAAATCTCCAAAATCTCTTATTTCTTTAATGTATCCGAGCTATATATTATGTATCCGAGCTAGTTTTAATGTATTCGAGTCAGTATTTAATGTATCCGGGCTAGTTTTTAATGTATCCGAGACAATATTTAATGTATCCGAACTACATATTAATGCATCCGAGCTTCAATTATTGTATCTGGTTTTTTTAATTTTTAAGGGATTAATGTAATTAGAAACTTATTAGGGACATATTGTAATTTCATATTAAAACTATGAGATTTATGTAATTTACAATTTTAAATGCTTATTACTCAAAACTCTTCAGCTTTTTGTAGACCAGATTAGATGGGCCTCTTAATGGGCTCGTATATAACCTCATTCAAATATGGGCCACAATCTAATATCCTTCCGGGAAAATTACTTAGATGAATACTTTTTAATACATAATTGGAAAAATTATTGAAATACACGTCTTATGTTTCTCTTATTTCTAATATTCCCTTCTATTTCTAAAAGTAAAACTTACATAAATCCCATAGTGTAAAACCTAAATTACATCATATCCCTACTCTTTTCTATTTTACAAAAATCCCTTAAAATATCAGCCATCCGGATACATAAGTTCATCCGGATACATTAATTGTGATACATTATAAAACTTGTCTGTTGTGCTTAATATGAAATATTAACATAAAATTGATTTTCTTTCCATAAATCACGCAGATCTGATTGATATCAATCCATTCCAATCTGTAACAACTTCACAAAATTCAAAATTCAAATTTTCATCTTCTCAATCAATTTGAAATCGTAAAAGTTCCACAAGAAGAATTTCCCTTCTGTGATGACCCAGAAGGTCATTTTTGGAAATTTTGAACTATTCGTTTAACTTGAGTTAATTAATCGATAGTTAGTGGGCTAAAGTGATCATTTATTTAAGACCCTATACCATTAGGACCATGTGTTAAAAATAAATTAGAGTTAAATAGGGTTTAATAAAATAAATTTCTTTTCCTTTTCATTCTTTGCACGAGTTCATGCGACGTCCCACTATCAAAACAAAAAACGGAGAAGAAGAAAACAGTTAACAAAGATTGTTCAGGTAAGGTTTAATTAGAATTCTCATCTTTGTATACGTGTTGGTCTATCTATGTAGTAATTTCTTAAGAATCGGATAGAAATTCATAATAATGATTATTATATTAATGAAGTGAAGATGAGGAATTTAATTTTTAGAATCTTTAAGCCATATGTGGCTGCCGCATTTGTTGGTGGGTATGGTGTCTTTAAAGGTGATATTATTACTACGAAAGAATTTGTTATACTATTATTTACCTAGCTACTATTGAAATAGTTCTCTCGATTAGTACTTTAACAAATTAGTATATATGAATGAAAATTGGTATAATTCTTGAATCCTGCAAATTGTTTCATTGTTGGAAGTTATTTGGAGGCTAGTTGAGACAAATTAGTGGCTGGCATTAGAGAAGGCAGTGAATGATAATAAAAAAAAATAATTATTGAATAGAAGTATTGGATGAGAGAATAAGGTATATTGTTGTATGTTTGTATCGTGAGTTTGTTCTGGAAATTTAAAGGCAAGTATCGGGAGTTAATTGAATAAGTAATGGTGAGCCAATCATTGGTTGGAATAAAGGGTGTCAAAAAGGAAGGAAAATAAATATCTATATGATGGTGAAATGTTAATTGGCATCAAGAGTTACGAACTTGATTATAAAGTCCAGCGAATTTTTAGGTCAAGGCTAAACCTATAGTAATATGGGCGTTGTTAGTTTCGAAATCTTATTATGAATATGTACTTGAATAGATTGCATTGATTTGGAAGCTCAACGAAAAGGGAAGGCTCAAGGCTCGGAGTGATTGTTCGGTTATTTGAGGCAAGTGGATTTCTAAACCCTTGTTAAGCGTATGGAATTCGTGTATTTCCTTGTGGTATATGTTTAGGAGGAATGAGAATTGGTGATGGGTTGACTTGTCCATGTTGAATAATTCTAGTGATGGAAAAAGGGTAATAAAATGGCTTGTTGTTTATTTGTTGATGTTGTGTCACGATTGTATTGTTGTGAATTGTACATTGATATTAAATTGGTCATCTCCTAATTATTTGTGTGAACATGTTATTTGCATTGTTCTGAGGCATGGTTGTGATAAGTGTTACTCCCTCCGTCCCATTTTATGTGATGTACTTTGATTTGGCACAAACTTTAAGAAAAATGGAAAGACTTTTAAAATTTGTGGTCCAAAATGAATGATAGAAATTTGTGTGGTTGTAAATCATTTCATTAAGGGTAAAAAAGACATTTTATAGGCAAATTGTTACTTAAAATAGAAATGTGTCATTCTTTTTGGGACTGACTAAAAAGGAAAGTGAGTCATATAAATTGGGACAGAGGGAGTATGATATATGATTTAAATAAAATAAAAGTAGGTGGGCCAGGGTGCCACGTGTCGAAAGAAGAGTGAATTTTA
>NW_006239263.1:339861-356788 GCF_000226075.1 Solanum tuberosum | reverse complement strand
ACTGAGAGACAGCGGGTGTGTATCGTTAGGTCAGACATGCATCACTATACTTGACATTGCATTTCATTGCATTGCACATTTTTATTATTGATGAACTTGATCTTGTGTGTTGCTGATCTTGTGAGTTCCTTTCTGTGAAACTATTGATGAATATTGAGTTGTTATTGAGAATATATAATCTGTTAGAATGTTGTTGTTGAGTTGTATGCTTTGTAAACTGTGAACTGTTAGGTTGGACTGGTTTTATGCATGTTGTAGTTGTGGAGGTTATGATGGGGTGTAAGGAGTACCCGTATTCTGTTCCCTTAGCTTGTGTTTAGAGGTTTGCTTGTTGAGTACCGTGTGGTTTGGTACTCACCCCTTTCTTCTACAATATTTTTTTAGGTTACGACCCCGGATCTTCGTGATACCTTCCATTCTCTTCATTTTCGAGGCTTTCTGTGGAGATTTGAGAGGTAGCTGTTTGTCATTTCAGTGAACCTTCTTACTCCTGTTTATGATTTTATTTTTACTTGAAAGACAACGTCATTTGAGACTTGCGTATTTTATTTCAATTCTAGTATTTATATTAGAGGTTTGTGCACGTGACAACCAGGTTTTGGGGATTGAATTAAGTTGACTTGTTTTCGTAATAGTAATTGTTATTGAACTTTGTTTTATTTTCGCACTTATCAAAATGATTGGGTTTTAGGCCGACTTGTCTTGGTGGGATACGACGAGTGCCATCACATTCATTTTTGGGTCGTGACACCTTCTTTGTGTTGTTGCTCAACAATCTGTCAATGTTAGCATGGATGGAACGACTGCTGATTTTCAATTGTATAGAGGGGGTACTCTTATCTATTACTCTTTTTTTACACATTTTTTTGCCCTTTCTTCTTTCAAGAATCTCAAAAATGACGTGCACTTTGTCTTTTTGTATTATAAAAATATGCAGTGAATCTATGATGGAAGTTGCTCTAGTAGTCCAGATGACTTGAGCCATGGCGTACTAATAGTAGGATATAGTTCCGAAAGAGATGATAACTACTTGATAATCAAGAACTCATGGGGTTCATCATGGAGAGTGGAGGGATATGGATATATAAGAAGAAACAGTGATTTGCCATATGGTATTTGTGCCATTATTTCATTGGCTTCTTATCCGACAAAGAAATTACTTTTGTATTAACTCCTTATCCATCTCCGGCCGTTCTACCACCTCCTCCACCATTTCCTCTGCCCTCTCCACCATTGGTATATAGTTTTTTTTTAATGTATCATTGTTATAATATTATTTTATCATTATGTGAATATGTAAGTCATGATACATTAGTGGTAAACAATCCGCATGTAATGTAATTTTGTATCTATAGATTATGATGTGGTCATTATTTTGTATCTGGATGTGATTTGTATAAAAATGTATCTTCATAATATATTGTATATGATACATGTAATAAATGGATTAACAATTGGAACGGATTAGATACGTTTGTATCAGGTTATTATTGTGTATATTGTACATATAAATAGTGTAACAATTGAGATATGTAAATTACTTGTTTTGTATCAAGACAAATATGGATGATACATTAATATATATCAATATTGAATTTTTGTGAATGGTTGTATCATTGATAATTCTAATGTACCCAATACATGACATAAGATGGTTACAAAATTGTGCTGACATGTGTTGGTTTGTTGTTAGATATGTGTTGCATTGAAAATTGAAAAAAATGTATTTCATATAATGTATCATTGAATTTTTTTAATGTTTGCAGATTATTTCATGTAGTCTGAGTTTTTATGTATCAAGATTATTATTGGGTAATATGTACATATGCATCGCATTCTAAGTTGGATAAGACCGAACAAATATTAAAAAGTGTAGATACATAACACATAAGTGATTTGTTACGGTCTATATAGCCTTTTAAATTTGAATAAGATTGATGATTCGTTGAAAAACTTGATACATGCAAATGATACATTAGGTAGTGTTTATGTATCAAGTACATTTATATTGAACATGATAAAACTAATTGAAGATTCAACAACATTAGGGTTATATATCAACACCTTAAATATGAATATGATACATTGTATAAAACAAGGATGAACGAAGAATCAGATACGTTAGAGAAGTAAAGATTGCTTGTAAAGTGTTTTATATCCTTTTAAAATTAAAAAATATTGATGATACATTATAAAACTTGATATATTGTAAATGATACATTAAGCATTACTTCTGTATCAAGTATATAAGTATTGCACATGAAACTCACTAGTCGAATATTCAACAATATTAGAATTATGTATCAATGTAATAAATATATACCTGATGCATTACATAAAACATAAATTTATTGTAGCATTAATGTATCCAAAATTTCATACCACTAACAAAGGTTAATTTAAGAAACAAAATAAACAAGATACATTGAGAATCAATAACTTTGATAAAGATAGGCGTGAAGATGCATCCTTCTTCGATCTTGCCTTCTCCAACAAAGTCAACATCTATCTTTTCAACAAAGGCTACCAAGTTCCCCATATCCTTATTGTCCCTGTGTATTTTGTTCCCTTCTGGATTTCATTCTCATTAGGCTAGACTATGTCATCAACTACAATATTACGATATTGGGTCAACATGTCAAGTATGGTAGGCTTATTCTGCACACACTTTTTTCATACGTTACCAACATGTGCCCACTGAGACTTGAATTAACATTAGTAAATTGATGATGAAAAATCAAAAAAAAAACAAAAGATATTGAACGGCGAAAATCAAGGAAGACGAAAATTACCTATTCAAGAAGTTGAAATTGATTTGAGTGGAGAGAGAGCGATTTTGAATTTCAAATTGTTAGAAAGGAATTAATTGATAAGATTGTGGGAGTGAAGTTAGGGAGATATTAATGGAGTGAATTAAGGAAGAGAAACGCTAGTTTTGGGAGTATGAAGTTATGTATCAGGAGGTTAGAATTTGGGAGTAAAATAAGGAATTTTGGTAATATTTTAAAATTGTAGGGAATAATAGAAACTATGGTAAATAAATGTGTGTAGATAGGTAATTTTTCCTACTAAAAACCTCTAAAATCTCTTATTTCTCTCATAATTCTAAATTATTTTATAATGTATTCGAGCTAATTTTTAATGTATCCGAGCTACATATTATGTATCCAATTTATTTTATAATGTATCCGAGCTACATATTATGTATCCGATTTATTTTATAATGTATCCGAGCTACATATTATGTATCCGATTTATTTTATAATGTATCCGAGCTACATATTATGTATCCGATTTATTTTATAATGTATCCGAGCTACATATTATGTATCCGATTTATTTTATAATGTATCCGAGCTACATATTATGTATCCGATTTGTTTTACTTTTTCAGGGATTAATGTAATTACAAACTAAATAGGGATATATTGTAATTTCATATTAAAACTATGTGATTCCTAAAATTTATACATAATAATTTACTGGTTTTAGCGACATTTTTTTATTTATTACCATTTATATCTAAACATATCATTCCTAAGATAAATATGCTATGTATTAAAAGTGAATTATACATGCAATATAAATGTATTATAAGTGTTTTAAAATATATTATGCTTGTCTGGTAAGAAATTTACACAATGTAT
The DNA here is from genome assembly GCF_000226075.1 of Solanum tuberosum. Lineage (NCBI taxonomy): Eukaryota > Viridiplantae > Streptophyta > Magnoliopsida > Solanales > Solanaceae > Solanum > Solanum tuberosum. Next base: position 353,141 of record NW_006239263.1, on the reverse strand, counting down.
TATAAATGTACTAAAGTGTGTTATAAATGTATTATCCATGATTAAAACTTGTAGTATACATGTTTTATAAATGTATTATCCATGATTAAAACGTGTAGTATACATGTTTTATAAATTGGTTTCTGTAACATGTATTAAAACTATATTATAAATGTATTATAAGTGTACAATGAAAAAAATGTTATTAATATAGATGATACATATTTTTTAAATATAGCATATCTATGTAAGTTTTCTTGTTCTTCCTCAACAAAGTGGATGAAACCGAAGAATCCAAATCCTTTCCCAACATGTAAATTAGGCGGGATAGACAACTTTTGAGACGACAATCAAATTTTAGTCATTGTTTTAAATATAATAAAAAATATAACTATTTTTTATCACGAAAGTAATATTCGAATACCCTTATTTAAAACATGGGATAACACCAACACACAATATTAAGATTCAAAATTTTCATTAAAAAAATCTTAAAATTTAAAATTCCAGAAACAATTCATAAAATTCGAACCTTATAATAAGTTCTCGATAGATTTGGTGATATGAAAAATCCTAGTAATTGATGATATGGAAAATTCCTAGACAAGAAGATCCTATATGATAGTCCTTGTTACTTGTATGTTGATCATGATTCTTTTTTTTTTTCGAATCTTCAAATACAATGAGTGCTCACTTTTTTCCCCATGATGTAACATATTTAGAGATTCCCATTGTTCAGTCTTTGGAAAAAAAAAATTGTTGTTATTGTACAAAGTGATGGATTCAGAAAATTTATATTATGGGTGATTAATTATTTTTAGCTTGGAAATTGCTACATAAAACAGGTGCTCAATTAATATATTTTAATGAATTACTAAATTTAGGCAGTAGGTGCTTAAGCACCCATAATGTGCAAGATATTAGGTCCGCCACTGGTTGTACATATTCTTATTCAACCTATATCGTGTATAATAATTTATATGTATGAGGGGCGAACAAAATTATTAAATATGTATATATAATTAAAAAGCTAGAACAAAAACGAAGATAAATGTAATATAGTGACACTAGTTGACATATTGCAACTCAATCGATCGATTCAAGTACTTCATTTTCAAACTTAACCGTGGACCTCTTGGAGGATAGCAAAATCCTCAATCAATAATAACATATATTGTATTAGGCGATAAAATCTCCTCTCGGATATATCCCTATCAGCTATTCCTTCTCGGATATATTCCTTCCATTAAGTAATGTAGCATTTGTAATGTATCAGACAACCAAGAACTGTATTTGAGAGCAATAAAAAATTTAAAATTTTTGTAATTGGAAAAACTCTCAGAATAGAATGTAATTAAGCCCAAAATGTATGTGATGTTTGTGCTTTATACTGGTAATAATTATGCTCCTGCTTCCCTAATTAGTTGAGTTAAAAGTTTGAGTTTCCTAATGAGAATATTTTGAGTTCATTTCCAAAAATGAAAAATCATCAAGTTAAGTGATGATATTAATATATGTACATAGTATTTTATTTATATTATGCTCTATTTATATGTACATAGTATTTTATTTATTTATATTATGCTCTATTTGTAACATAACCTATAATGTTTATTTATTTATTTTATTTATATATAATATCACTTAAAAAAACCCATCATACGTAAGGTACTGATAGCCACACTACAAATTTTTATGTGGTGATTAACTATCATTTTCCACCAAAATCCAAATTGCCTCTTAAGTCCATCACTCAATTAATCTCAACCCTAAAAAATAATATACAGTTGTCATTTCATGACCATATATATATTTTAAGAAAAGTACTTTAATTAATAGTTCATAGTCTATTTTCTACTCATGGTGTTTTGTTGTTGAGAGTTCAAATATATGTCATTTTTTGAAAAGTATTTACTTCCATTAATATTTTCCTTTATAATTTACAGATGAAAATGAAGGGAACTCATGAATATTATCACAAGAAAATGTTGATAAGATAAGACAGGCTCTTCTTCTATGGCCTCTCAAATCCCTATTTTGGATAAGATAAGACCCCACAAAAATATTATAATACTATCCATAATATATATTTTATATTTATCTATTTTATTCCATTTTCCAATAAATAAATAAAAACCAATCATCTACCTATCCTTTTATCTTTAACAGACATTTGTCACCATGGATATACTTCACCATGATATAATTGTCCTTTCTATAAAAACAAAAAAAATACAATAAATACTCTAAAAATGATTGATTTAAATTAATTATTATTTTATATTTATCTTTACTCAATAAAAACAAAGAAATTAATATAGTAAAAATAATAATATTAAATTAAAACTAACGAATAAACAAATAATTTAGTCAAATTAATTTTTGATTAATATTTTTTAAATAGCGTGCCAAACAGAATATAATAAGTAAAATAAATAGATTGTTTTTGTTGGGTGATAAATAGATAGTTATATATATTGATAACAAACTAATTATTAGTAATACTCTATAGAAGCTAAGAAGACATATATTAGTAATATATGGATTAAACTAACTTTAATTGTAGTAAGAATTTTTTAAATTTTGTTTAAAAAGTAAACATTTCACAAAAATAAAAAGATATTTAATTATTTTTCTCTAATTTGTGACATGTCCCTAATCCCTGTGATAATGAAGTCAACCTAAAAAGAAGGGGGAAAAAAATCATAACTAAGGGTATTGATCTATATATTATAATAATTCCTACATTACTAATCTGCATAATTATTATAATTACTAGCATTATACTTATACTTGTCTCATAACCAAACAACCCCTTACTAATTGATTAATGGGAACTTGATTAATTAACTCATATTGTAGTAAATATGGTTAAATAATTCACCACCATATTTTTGTGATGCCTAATTAATTTGTTACATATTAAGCTCAAGTTAAAGCCTAATTAAATGCTTAATTATATAAGCTAACATATGATAGCATCATTAGTTGGATTTGGGATATATTGGCAATCCTCAAAATATTAGAAATTGATACGAAATTAAAATACATAGATGAAAATGGAAAACTTATTTTAAAACTTCAAGAGAATGGAAAACACTAATCTTCATCAACTAGTCTATGCTCTAAACATCTCAATTTATATGACATAATTTTATCAACTTATCTAAAAAAATATTATTACTTTACTTGAATCGAAAATCTATCTGAAACAACTCTCTACTTTACTCACAAGGTAAAGATAAGTTCTGCATACATATCATTCTCTTCAAATTTCACTTGTAAAATTACAATGATTATACTATTTTTATAAAATAAAATTTTACTTTTTAGAGTAAAAAGAAACCGCAACCTTAAAGTTTCTCTTATACTAAAAAATGTCTTAAAATTAATTAGATCACACATTCTTAAAAGAGAGAAGTATTGAAAACTCCACTGGAACATGGCGCAAATTATTAGATTCATTCTCGAATTATTGACAGTCTTAAAAACACTCATCTACTTGACTAACTAGACTTAGAGACATCCTCGATATACTCTTTATCTCCACATAACATAGCAAGTGATGTGCAGGAGCATGAGACTAGTAATAAAAAAGTCGAGAGAAGTGTTGAAAACACTCCTAAATTTGACGAGATTTTAGGAGTGTATTTGAGTTTAGTTAGTCAAGTAAAATTGTATTTTTAAAACTGTCAATAATTTAGGGATGAAATAAATAATTATCGTCAAATTTAAAAGTACTTTCAATACTTCACTCTTTTAAAAAAATTACAGTATATTATATGAAGTAATAAGATGTCACATAATTTGAAACAAAGATAATACGGTTATAATATTCCTTGGGTAAGAAAAGTAAATAAAAATTGTGAAATACTAGTAGGATATTTTAGGAAAAAGACAAATAAATCGAAATAATACGAACCGTTCATTCGTCACCTGAAAAAACCCCCCCTCCATTTTTAACTCCTCTTCTTCTCTTACAAACTTCTCTGTTCAGTGTACTTCTCTGTTCACAAGTCACTATTTTCTCTCCCTTCTCTCTCACTGCCAATGGAGTCTCGCGTGTTGACTGGTGGCGCCCCCGCCATTCGCGGCGGTCTCCCACTTCTCCGGAAGCCGGCGGCAGTGATGAAGTTCACCACTGCCGCCACATGCGGCATCAACAGGGACTTCCCTGCTGGTGCTGTTACGGCAAAACCAGTCGGACCTCTAATTGCCGGCCCCAATTTGATTTGGGGACGACAATTACGTCCGGCTATTCTTCTCGAAACTTCACCAAAAAGGGAATCCATTAAGCCGTGCTCCGCTGCTGCTTCTTCTTCCGCCGGAAGCAGCGATTCCTCCGGGTAAGGTCCATTTTCAATTTCTTACTTATTGACCCGACCCGGCATATATATATATATCGTTTAATTTGAGTTTCGACCCGCTTTGTTTTTCTTCGCCCAGGGATGTTAAAGTCGGGTTTTTCAACAAAGCTACTCTGACTACCGGGTTTTTCTTCTTCATGTGGTATGCCTCGACAACTTATCGTTTCGTAGCTGGTTAAAGTTACATAGGTATTTATAATAATGTAAAGATTAGTTAAGAAATAATCTTTGTATTATTTTAGGTAGGAATTAGTTATACCAAAATTTATAAGTTATTTCATTTGTTATACTGCATAAACTAATATATAGATTTCGTCGTTACTTATTTCATGTATGAATTGTATTGGTTTTTAAATTGTAAACTGATATCATATTAGTTGTGTTGAATTTTATACATAGTAAAACAGTTACCAAACATGAGGAGTATTATTTATGCGGAATTTAATATATATGAATAACTTAGTTCTTATTCAGCTGCCAAACTACCCGTTAGTATTTTAATTTTTTTATTCAACTGTTAAACAGTTTTGGTGATGAAATGACTAATTTGACCTTGTTTTTTTGTAGGTATTTTCTGAATGTGATATTCAATATCCTCAACAAGAAGATCTACAATTACTTTCCTTATCCTTAGTACGTATTCCAATGTGATTTTTTTTGTTTTGTTTTCTATGGTGGAATCAATATTTGATTGTAATATAAGGAACCTTTTTAAAAATATTTTATCCTTTTGTTTTTTTAATAATAATTTTTGTGATAGATTTTTTATTATATATGCAGTTTTGTTTCTGTTATACATTTGGCTGTTGGGGTGGTATATTGCTTGGTGAGCTGGGGTGTAGGTCTCCCAAAAAGAGCTGTAAGTGTTTCTTTTTTTACTCATATGATATTTTATTGAAATATGTTATCTTATGTAAATTAAGACTAATTATCACTCAATTGAATATTTTCTGAGTTTTTGTGATTGAGTTGAACTTATATACACTGGCAGTGTAAAGAAACCTTAGAGTCACGTTAATGATAAATATCGGTAAATGTGCTCATAAAAAATGAGATTAGTAATGTGGCAAATAAGGTAAGTTACTTGCTAAATATGTTGTTAGTGTAAAAATGTTTACACTCTCATTGTATATAAGTTAAATCCGTTGTATGATACGAAAATTAGTTCCTCGAGTGACTAGTGATTGATTTTTCAATATGTACTTCCTTCTGGAGAAAAAAATACTGGAGATCTCCAATTTGATTTGAGTTTGACTGTGAAAGACAATGACCGATGGCCTTAAGGAAGTAAAATTCTAAATGCGGAACACACATTTTGATTCTTGGTTCATCATTGTCATGTATAAATGCATCACATTAATAAAACTACAGAACAAGATTAAGGTATCGATTGTGTAACATTGTTTTAGCTTTAAAAAAACACGTTTTCCTCGACTAGTTCGTTTAGAATCTTCACAAGACTGCAACTTTCTGATTTGCTGTGAGTTTTCGACTTCTCTTTGTAGCCTATTGATTCAACACAACTGAAGCTGCTCACCCCTGTTGCCTTCTGTCATGCGCTTGGCCATGTTACCAGCAATGTCTCGTTTGCTGCAGTTGCTGTCTCATTCACTCACACAGTCAAAGGTCGCATTCCACCTATCGCTGCAGAAAAGTTTTGCGTTATATAATCCGTATTCAAAGTCTAAGTCTGTTTCTTTTTCTTTGTACAGCTCTGGAGCCTTTCTTCAATGCAGCTGCGTCTCAGTTCATTCTTGGACAACAAATACCTTTAGCACTATGGCTGTCACTTGCTCCAGTTGTCCTTGGTTAGCTCTGTTCTTCTCTGTCTTGTTCCACTCGGGTTGTAGTGATAAACACATTCTTATTATTTTGAAATGAGGAAATAGCCTGAAAAATCAGTTTCAGTCTGATAAATAAAAATTGTAGATTCTTACATTTTTTCGTCTTACATTTTATTTAAAGAAAGGGGAAAGTTGTGTGGTCGTCTGTTAGGTGGATGAGGCAGGGGCCTCATATCCTCTTGTCTTTATTTAGTAATCGCGTAGTTTCTTTTTCTTCGATGTTTTTTGCTAGCTGTTGTTCCATTTTGCTCTGTAGCTTGACATTTTGTCGTCATTTCTTTTTCTTACTGCAACCCCTTCCTGAATAACTTCACCTTTTGAGCCGAGGGTAAGGTCTACTATGTACATCTTACCCTCCTCAGACCCCACTTATGGGATTACACTAAGTATATATGTTGTTGTTTGTTGTAAAAGGGTAAGATTTTAAATACTTATATGCAAGAGGTAATTACCGTGTTGTGATTTATCTTTCAACTGGATGTGCAGGTGTGTCGATGGCTTCATTGACTGAGCTATCTTTCAATTGGTTGGGCTTCACTAGTGCTATGATTTCTAACATCTCCTTCACATACAGGAGTATATACTCGAAGAAAGCTATGGTATACTCTATGTAAAACTAATCCGAGTATTAAAACATTCAATCCATCTAAGGCAATTTTTCTGATGAATGCTTCTTTTGCAGACTGATATGGATAGTACTAACGTGTATGCCTACATATCCATCATTGCTCTTATCTTTTGCCTCCCGCCTGCCATTTTTGTGAGTCGGATAACATCAGCATGTCACTTTCTCTTTTTTCACTCTTTTTCTCGTAAATCTACTTCTTCCTCATTATATACTTTTCATTCTGACAATGTTACAGATTGAGGGACCTCAATTGCTTCAACATGGATTCAACGATGCCATTGCTAAAGTTGGTCTAACAAAATTCGTAACGGATCTCTTTTGGGTGGGAATGTTTTATCACCTCTACAATCAGGTAAACCAGTTAGTAAATGCTGCTAGATTGACGAAAACCTGTGAAAAACCTTCAACCTCGTAAACATATTAATAAGTGACTGCATGCATAATTGGCCTTTTTACAAGATTTCCCGCATTGCTAATCTTCTTGTATTTGTACTTTTCTTTACACAACCAGGTAGCCACAAACACCCTTGAGAGGGTGGCACCTCTTACACATGCAGTTGGAAATGTGTTGAAACGTGTGTTCGTGATTGGATTCTCAATTGTTATCTTCGGTAAGTATCCATCTTTGCTAAGTTATATCCGCAGAATGCCATGTTGTTATGACGAGAAAACTTAAACGTATACATATGTTGCAGGTAACAAAATATCAACACAAACCGGTATTGGAACCTGCATTGCAATTGCTGGAGTTGCAATCTACTCTTTCATTAAGGCCAAGATGGAAGAAGAGAAAAGGGTGAGTCCAAAACGAAATTTTGATTCCTTAAGTAGAAAATCATTGTTCCAAATTTATCAAAATGAATATACCTTAAAAGGAAAGCATGTGCTGTTGGTTAAACACTTATAGTCGTTTGATAGTTGGTTAGAGTTATGTAGTTATTAGTTATCCAGATTTCTAAACTGCAAACCAAACATCATATTAATCTTATACATGAAAACTTACCTCCTAACCAGTAATCAAATGTGGTACTACTTATGCAGAATTTAATACGTGCATAACTCACCTCTAAACCAGCTATCAAATGACCCCTTATGACTAGTGGTTTATCTTGTCAAGCTCATTTACCATTATGTGATAGTGATTGTGCATGTATCCGTCTCGTGTATCTTTACCACTCGTGTGAAAATCTATTAGAACTGTGGACTTCACTCGTCTACTACTCGACCTTTGCCACAAAGATTGTTTCCTTAACTCCATTCTAGATTGCCACATGCATTGATTTAACTATATTGAATTACTAATATCTACTAAAACTGAAATAATTTGCTTCACGCTGATGTTCATCTCATGATCTTGTTCTTTTGCAGCAAAAGAAAGCCGCCTGAAAATGAAGGAACGCGTATCAGGAAGAAGGTTGTGATGGACTGTGTTGATTTTTCACTATTTTTTCCTGTCCAAATAAAGATGAAGAAGGGAAATCTCTGCTTTTCTTGGAGTTCTGTAGTTTAGTTTGGAGTCAATTGTTTTGATTCAAAGGTCAATTGCCTGCTAATTTCTGTATACTTGTGATTATTGTAATAATTATAATAATGTACCAACTTCTATATATTTCATTCCCAGACATCTTGAATTCATTACATCTAATATAGTTTGGTGTAAACATCGGATGTGTACATTTTTTCCATTCAAATCTCCTTTTTTTAAAATCAATTTTGGTAATGTGCTAGTTAATATCCTGAAAAGGAATATGTTGACTCTTTTCCAATTGGTTGGATTGTAGGTGCGATGACTTACTTCACGGGTGAGGTATTTGGTTCATATCCGGGATGCATGACCCATCTACGTTACGTTGGAGAAAAAAATAGAAGAAACATTTAATTACTCCATGCATGCTCCACTTGGCTTGGTGGGATTTAGCTCAGTTGCTAGAGCTTCACTTTTGAAATTGAGGCGTTGCGATCACATATGAGATGTTTAATCGTCCAAATGGTAATAATAGTATCTTGTACCTGCACTGGTGGTTCAATTAAAGTCTACATTTGGAATAGCGCTAAGATTTTGAGAGGAAATTAAAAATATCTTTCATTATATCAAACATGTTAGACAAATTTCTAATTAATTCCTTTCCTTTATCTCCTATGTATGTAATCCTTTTCCCTTCCTAAATTAACATGCCTTGAACAAAAGAGCAAGCATAAATAAACCATAACTCTCAAACTGACCTAAAAAGAATTGAAGTAATATACATTATTGGCTTAAAAAATAATTATACTATCTCTTTTTTAAAAAAACATGTTGTAACATATAACGTATATTATTTTGAAAAGTTCAAATTCACTTTTAAAGACGCTTACCTGTAGATATCATTTAGATAATTTGATAATGTAAAAAAATATTTACATTGTAAGTGTACAAAACTTAACAAGTTATGTGAGAAAGGGAGCTCTTAACTACAAATCTCATCTACCTTATGGAAAGAGTTTTCAAACATTTTCTCCTATATTAAAATTCAAATTATCAGAGTTTTGAATGATGTGATGGAAGAAAAGTAATGAAACCTACCATGAGTAATAATCATTCTTTTACTTATCAATAATAAAGCCTTTGACTATTATATTTATTCATCATATCTTGTTCAGTTCCATCCAAACTCGTTTTTAAAATCATCAACGGAAATCAATGCCTCGATATCTTCCCAATTCCAATAATTTGATAAATTATTCATGACACTACTTCTAATTGGACCTTGCCATGTAATAGTTGACTCCTCCTCCATGTTACTATCAAGATTTTCCATGTAATTATAAATATTTGAAGATGTAGTAGAAGTGGGAATTGAAAATGGAATATTTGTTTCATATAGTTGAGAAGTACTACTCTTTTCCCTTGTGATGTCACTTGTTGTCGGTGCAGGACAGGACGGGTTGAAAATTTTAGGGCTACTTAAGGTCAAACTCACTTTGCATTCGCCATGTCCCGCTCTATTGTCATCCCTACTTGTTGATGTGATCTTGAGCTTGTTTTTCCGACCCCCGCCGATGGGTAGGTTACGGAGGAGGCCACCTTGAGTCCAATACCTTTTACAACCTTTACATAAATAGCGAGGTTGTGACTTGTTGTAATTGTTGTAGTAACAAAATTTGATATTTGTTGATTCACATCTTGGACACTTTAAGGGCTTTGTTGGTTTAGTAGTTTTCATGACCAAATTATCAAAAATATAAATATTGATGATGTGAAAATGATTTAGGGTTACTCTAGCCTATAGATAGATCTTGGTGCAAAAAGAGATGTGAATATGAAGAAAATGAGTGTTATGTTGTGTTTCTGCTTGGGAGAAATGGTGTGTTGAGGTGAAAATACAATATGAATGGAGGTGGTAAAGGACAAGGTCTTATATGGATTTTTTTAAATGAATTTAAGTTATATATATACGGGTACAGATGTTAAATAGGTGGATTGAGTTGAAATTGGACATATCAAAATAGCGAGTGAGTCATTGACTCTCCTTCAAATTCACAATTTTTTTTAGTTGGATTGAAATTGAGTAAAAATCGAGTCATAATTCAATTCACTCAATTTTTAATAATTTATAAAAAAAAATTGTTTGTTTGAGTATCTAATAAATAAAACATTTTTTCTTATATTATGACTATGTATAACATATTAAATAAACAATAAAAAATCTCTTTTTAAAAATATTTAGACAAAAATTCTCACTGATCAATCTGAATTACATATCAGCAAACTTTTTAAGTTGATCAAAATAAATTGAATTAATAAAATAAATAAATCATTAACTTGTTTAAACCGAAAATGATTGAGCAGATCATAAATAATCATAGATTGATTTGGTCACCTCTATATATATACAAATAATGTGCACATTTTGTTACACTAACTATGAATTTTTGTCAATGTGATAGTATGTTAATTACTAGTTATACTTAATTACTAATCGATGATCATCAAGAAATTCATAGTGTGCATAAACATAAACACTCAGATGTAAATAAGCATTGCTTCCCCTGAGCTCAAATCTCAAACGCTTTAAATACTTTTAATGAAATTTCTGACTTTATCATTATGTCTAGAAAAACGTAGAAAAATGTGAACCGTCGATGGTGGGGTCCATTCGTTAGGTAAGAATGAGTCGAAATAAATCTTCCATATGCTAAATTTATTATACAAAATTACAAACCGTCCATGCTTTAACATATGGAGTCTATTGAAATAGTAATGGGGCCAATAAGCAATTAATAGAAAATTGTGGGGTTCAAACAAACACCGACAAAGAAGATATAACCACCGTCCCTTGAGTCTCATAATTCTATTTGTAGCCCCACATGTTTGTAGTTTAGTCTCTTTAGTGCCATTATTTTCTACAAAATGAAGAATGGTCGGTGATGCTGATGCTATTAAAGGTACAATTTTGATATGTAAGGTTGTATAATGTGATATTATGCTTGTGAAAAATAGTTGGTATCAATGTGGTTCCACGTGGACATTGTTGGTACAACATAAATATTATTTTCATTGATACTTAATAATGTGATCTAACAATCATAAAATACGATAAAAATTATGAGAAAATCAGGATTTAAATTCAATACACAGACAAAAACGATAAATGTTTTCTTTCTATCGTCTAACCTTTGAATTTCGATAGATAAAGTTATTGAGAATATGTGTTGCTAGGATATATCAAAGTTTTTTTTTTTTGGTTTCCCACCCGGTGTTCGGAGCCCACATTGGATCTCCGACTAAATCCGGATCACGCTTTGCAGGGCCCATTCGGAGGTGGCGCTCCCAACAAAATTTTCTCCATACCCAAAGCTCGAACCCGAGACCTCTGGTTAAGGGTGAAGCACTTCCACCAGTGCACCACAACCCATGTTGGTTATATCAAAGTTAATTGATAGACGTGCTTATGCAAAATATAGTGACTAACATGTACACAATGAGATAGTCGAGGTGCGAGCAATTGTTAATTGGTACACCATCATTTTCCACAAACAAATTATTATTTCCTGCCCCGATATGATTTTCAACTTGGATAATTATATATATATATATATATATATATGAAAGCCAAGAAAAGCTTTCAAGCTAACTTATATTTCAATAATTGTTTGAGAAACTAAGGACCATCCAATTCATATAGGGATAAATTATAAGAGAAGAAGAAATGGTTGCATAGAAAGTCGTGTTAATTATCTCCTCCGTTTAAGTTATGTAGGAGGAAAAGAAAGAAAACTTTATATAATTAACACGTATATATATCTAATACAATTTATAAACTTAACGATTGGAATAAAGGTCGAACTTAGTAACATAATTGGTTCAAATTCTGTATTTGTTTTTTTTAAAATCCATTTATTATGTGTAAATTATTAATTTATAACTCAATTACTTAAAAAGATCTAGAATCCCAAGCTCATATATTTCTAATTCTGACTATATCTCTGCTAATAAAATTAGCTGAATAAGATTTGAATTTTTTGAATGAAATTCATGTCACACCCCAAATCCGGATGTGATGGCACATGTCCATTTCCCACCGGACACGTCAGTCTAACCCAACCACAACGATAGAGAAGTAGAAATACGAGAATAAAAGATAATAAATAAGCGGAAGACTTTAATTAAGACTCAACACTACCCAGAATTTGGTTGTCACATGTACAAACCTCTAAATACAGAATTCGAATAAAAATATACAAGTCTCAGAGTATAGTTCTCGAATAGAACAAAACTGAAAGTAAAGATAACTCAAGGGCACGTCTGGAATGAACCGCTACCTCTCGAGTATGTCCCAAAGCTCAATCTGCTAAAGAAAATACTAAGCCGAATCTGAGAGAGCTGTCAACCTACACAATTGTGTAGAAGCAAGGGTGAGTACCGAAAACCACAGGTACTCGCAAGTAACTCTAAACTAAGCAAAACTAGCAGCTACAAACAACTCCTTTCAATACCAACCTAACAACCGAAACTTCAATCTAACAGCAAACCAACCAACCTATACTAAACAGATCATATTCAACAGCCAGAACCAACAGTATATCCTCATCAACCTCAGATCAACAAATAAGAGCAAGTAGATCAAATTCCACATAAGAAGGGTAAATCGATACAATCCACACATCACAGACAAAGATAAGGCAAATGCGATGCAAAATGCAATAATGATGTCATGTAGTCGTGATGCATATCTGTCCTACGATACACATCTGTTGACGTAATCAGTCCGCGCTGAATACTCAAATCAGAACCCATGGGGGCCACACATGGACCATGTATCACCGCCGGAACCAGATCCCATCGGCATCCAAATCGCTAGCCGGAGCTAGTCTCAACTGTGTCTCATATCCATCCATCCTCATATCAGTGTATCAGAACTCATGCAACAGATAGTTCACACATGGGATGAATAATGAATATGCGCATGTCATCAATCACAA